>NW_018127955.1:268462-291460 GCF_001952655.1 Monopterus albus
AGGAATTGACGGCCGACCAATATGTCCTCACTTTCCCAAAATGTTGCAAGTTCCATGATTTAAAACTCATCCTCACAGTGTGTGTGTGGGTGTGTATATGTATATATAATAAAAAAATATATACACACACATGTATGCACCCCACACACACTCACTGAACCTCCCAAACTAGCATACTCCCACCACAATCCTCTTAAGGGCCAGCACCACAGCCATCTCCCCACACCACCACAATTCATTGCCTAAAAGTAGGTCTGTCCAATTTGTGGCATATAATTCATGGACATTTGAATTCCTTATATTGCTGTAGCTCCTCTTATGAAAAAATGCCATCAAATTAAGCAGGACTGGTTTGAGTTATGTTTATCTGTGTGTCTGAGTTGGGTGGAGTTCAGCTCCAGTGTGTAAGGAAGGTTGATCACCTAACCAAGTAGTTTGTGTGTCCAAACATAATTCCCTGATGACAGAATTTTGGTACGCTTGTCGTTGCATTTATAGTCGTTTCCATGATGAGAAAAGTCTGTAAAGCTGCTGGTGCGATGCATGTTGTTATTAATGTTGGAAGAGTTCTTGCAAGGTAGGAGCACTATTTCAAGAGATGCTCCTCTGAATTGTATGAGAGGGCAGCGATAAACAGCCCTATGGGTTGAATAGGATGGGGGGCTGGCTTTTAAAAAAATATTTTTAGGGGAATCCAGATAAGTTTTGTATCAAATATGACAAATATTTGATGAAAATATAAAGGTGCTGAAATTAAAGATGAACTATAAGTAAAAGTACATTTTTGTCATCAGAAAAGCGCTTTGCACACGTATAGACAGAGTATGCACCAGACCAGTGAATCTCAAAAACAATTTTGCATCATGGTGGCTTCTATGTCTTAAGCTCAGGGTATGCTCAAAGATCTGGTTCATACAAAGTGTCATCCAGCTTTGAAGTGAAGTGTTCTTAAGCCAGACAGCCTAGGGAGGCAATGTAAATAAGCTTTCTGTATTACCTCTTCACATGTGGCCAGTCACTCTGTAAGGCAGTGGAGAATGGCAGATTTTTGGTTTCAGAAAGTCAGAAAGATTGCTGAACCCATTTCTAGTCTACTTCCCCCCCCACAGTAAAAGTAACTGTCCCTCTTATTCATTTAAGGGGTTGTTTATTCTTTGCAGCTAATTTAATTATTAAAACACAAAACCAGGAAAGGGAACGGTTAATGTGGTTTTACTCTATACAGGCAACCAATAAATTAGTCTTTATTTGATCCTGTGTCGGCCCTAATGCCCTGCATGTTGACTCTGCTGTCAGGCAGCCAGTGATCAATGACTAATAGAGGCTTAGAGAGTATACTTTCTGCTGCCATTGCCGGTTCCAGCGACCCTGGGTCTAAGGCTAAATCGTGCCAGTGGAGTTGCAGGAGAGAAGGCCAACACAAACAACAAATATATTTTCATTTATACTGCAGGCATATTTCTCTGGAGAGCAGGGGGTGAGGAAAGGAAAGGAGAAAGAAGTAAAGCAGAGCAGAGGAGGAACAAAATGAATTAAGTGAGGCAGATATGAGAGAAAACTGAGAGGAGAGGAGACTAATTTTGCTCTGGCTCCAGCTCTGGAAAATGTTTCATAGGTTTATCAAAACTTTGGCTAAAATATTATTACAAAATGCACGTTTATTCTGGTTTTTATCTCTATTTAGCAAATGCATTAAGATGAAACACTCTACTTGAGTTACTCACATTTTAGGAGTCTTGTCAGGGTGACTTTTCCGAAGATTTTTCTCCCCTGCCAACACACTTTATCGTCACCCACACTTCTTTTTATTTCTGTCTTCCCCTCCCCTCCTAGCTCTCTGCACTCGTTCCAAATCGATAAACAGAGACCTCACCTCAGTACAGGCCAAGGCAAATGTTTGAGCCACCTGTTGCAGGAAACTTGAAGCCCTCAGGAGATGTTAAGATTGAGCTGGAGCTGAGGCTGCGCTCCAGGTACAGGACGTAGAGCTGTGTGTGTGTGTGTGTGTGTGTGTGTGTGTGTGTGTGTGTGTGTGTGTCAGAGGGCAGCTGGGGGGTGAACTAGATGGGGTAGTGTTTGTGAAAGCACACTTGCAAATGAGGTGGAATGATTCATATTTCTATATTTAAACATTGGTTTGTGTAGTTTGACACCTTCCTGAAAGGAAAAAGCAAATCCCAAAGGGGAAGGAAAAACTGATTTGGTCTTAGAAACTCATTATTATGCTACTGCATCTGCAAACGACTTCAATTTTAGGTTTTGTTGTGCTTATAACCCTAAATATATTAGACTCTCACATAACTGAGATGTTTCATTTGTCAACAACTGTTGACATGACACTTTTTTTTTTTTTTGCGGCAAGTCCTAAATGAAGGATTTGTGCGTTTGTGCGTGCGTGCGTGCGTGCGTGGTTAGCTTTGCACTGTTACAACACTGTTAAGCTCACAATGGATGGTTTTAGCAAAAAGATTAAATTGATGTAGTAAAACCACAGGTTTTTTTTTTTTATTCTATATGTTCTTGGTATGGTGCCTACATTCCCCATGATGCAGTTCAACCAGCAAGGAGATTTTGTTGCGTTATGCTCTTTTGTCGTCTCAAATTGCTAGACTCAATCAGAAATGAGAAGCGGGCTACAGAGGTCAGGTCAGGTCACATTACACTTTTAGTCTGACTCAGATGACGTCACTTGAGGAGGTTTATCACAGTTTACACAGCTCCATCTGAAGCGACAGAGTTTTGTAAAAATGTTTACACATGTGCAGTAGTACTTCATTAAGACTTTGGTGTTTGAAATCACATCTCCTTTAATTTATGTCATTAACTGATTATGGTTATGATCTTTGACTGCTACGAGGTGAAGGAATTCCAGAACAAATTGTCAGACACAACGCCATGACACATAATTGGTTTCTAAAATTGTTATAGCTAATATGTTGGTAAACAGTTGCCTGTTAACTAACCAAGCAGATTCAGATTAACATCATCAAGCTAGAGTCCTGTCTGACTCTTCTTTTAGCCTTGTTTTTGTCTTCACCAATTTCTAAGGAAAAAAATGTAGCTTTATAGCAACTAAATGTTTCTTTATATTGTGTCTATGTGTGTTGGGTAGTGAGACTCTTGCACGCAGTGGGTTTATCAGAGCTTTTTTGTTTGATGTTGCTGCTTTATTCTGCCTGAAACAGTGTGCGTGAGATCGGTGAAACTGAGCCACTGAGTAAAGATGGGGACCATAAAGCCAGAGCAGAATGCTGAAAGAGTTTTGTACTAGTTTTCTGTGGGTTTGTCAGTACAAGTAGCTCCTGTCATTTTACACATTGGAGTATCTGTTAATACACAAAATACTGATTAATTCATCTCTAATGCAAAGGATCTCAAAGGATAAGAACGGCAATGAAGGACCAAATGGTGAAAAAAAGGAAAAGTTAAAGGAGCTGAACATGCGAGGAGGAGGAGGGAGAGCTCCTGGTTCACCTCCTGGGTTCCAGGAGCTCCCCTGGTCTGCTTCCAGTGATTGCCCCCAAGCCAAATTGCCTCCCTTCCAAACCTCCTTACCTCTGAAAATACTCCTTCAACCCACTCCACACCCCCAGGCTCCAACCCCAAATTTTCTGGCAACTGCTTTAATCGCCCCTTCATCCTCTCAACTACTTGGCCCCTCCTCTCAACCTTTGGCATCCCATTCAAACTGCTGCTCTTTCAGCAAACATTCCCTCTCCCTCATTTTTTATGTCCCCCCAGATGCCATAAATGCCCCCAGGACTGTGATTCTTTAAGTTATTCACCTTTCCTCCATACCCACACATCTTTCTCTGATTCAAAGCGTCCTCCGTGTCTCTCTCTCTCTCCCTCTCTCCAGGATGTAAAATATTCACAGCTGCCGCTGCGGTCAAGTCACACAGCCACAAGACTCTCTGAGCAAACAGAGGAGCTGTGAATGTGTGAAGCCAATGGTGTACGTTTCATTTGAGGTTCGACACAGGTCCGATGGATCCTGATGTAGTCAAAACAGAAACCACATACTGAGTCTCGCCACATGCCTCAACAAACCAAACACTAGCCAAACATACCCAAGCACAACTCTAAAAAATGGCACAGGCAAAAAGTTTTTAGAAAATATTAAATGCACTGTAGAAATGGAAGAAATGATGCATGGCTTTGTGCTGCTGCACAGACTAACTCAGATGTCACCGAGGTTGATAATCGGTGTGAAACATCTGCTTTGAATAAACACACTGCTTTTAAAGTCTGGCTTTGTGAGGTATTTTGGGTACAGGCAAAGGCACATTAAGCCATGTTAAAGTTGCAATAAAAATACATCAGACTATTCCAAGGGGTCTACATGTGGTATATATGCAGACTGGATTCCAGGTTTTTGGAATGAACAAGTGGTTGAATTTGTCTCAGATATCTGAGCTTGAATCCAGATTTCTAATCGGGATGTAAATGGGAAGTTTTATGGATTTAAGCCGCACCACCAAATAATAAAGACATCTTGGCTTTGGAGTACCAGCCCTTGAACTTTATGAGGGAGGGAGAATGGAGGAGAAGGAGGGGGATCAGTGTCTTGAACACATTTCAGAGTAATTGTACTTGATATGTCGTATACAGAACACCCAAGTAATCATATAAACAAAGGAGTAGATGCCCTGGGAGGATGAAAGGAAATCTGAATCTCCCTCTGATGTATCATACTTACTCACATTTAGACATGAGTGTTAGACGCTGAGGATTCCTGGGCACAAAAAGGGGATCGAGGACCTTTTTGTAATAAACACAGCAGGACAGACCAACTCTGGTGGATCCCATCATTCTCGGAAATTACCTCGCAGACACACCACGCACACACACAGATGGCAGAGGGTTGAAAGTGAAGGATGCAATGAACAGATTACAGCTGCTGCAGCCCTTGGCAGAAACATTCAGTTGTGTGTTTGTGAGTTAACCTTGCTCTAGGTCTGATGCTGCTAATTTCTGGAGTCTGTCTGAACTTTACCAAGACATGCCAAAAGGCTGAAAACATTGGGGGGAAAGTGAAATCGCAGGAGAGAACTAGTTAAAGAAAAAGAGATGGGAACACAAGAGAAAACTAAAGAAACCATGACTTCATAGTTAATTAGAATCAGGTGATAAACAAGGGAGTGATATTTACGTTATACCATATGCCCTGCTCCATGTGTCTTTCTGTCTCCGGGGGCACAGCAACAGGTTTTAGACAAGTAAGGTCAAGGAGGAGGCTTTTCCCAGCTTATAGACCACACTGATGCACACACCTCTTTACGCAGCCACCCAAGTATGTGTGTTGGCCATTTCTAAAGCCTTTATCATATAAAAGACGGTGTTTATCTTGCAGGAAGCCATGTTTGCCATGTGTATTTGTAAGGGACAGCTTTTTGCAGTGAGAAATTAAAAACCCCTGAAGTCATCTACGAGGCCGTCTACTGGGTTTCTTTTAAAAGTCGAGTCTCCAAGCGATTCCTGATTCTTATCTTGCATAAGAGGCTCCAGTCACTCATAGTTTGCTATTAACATTAATCGCTTAGAAAAAGACAACAATGATGTTTCTGAGTTTCCAAGATATTTCAGTGTTTGAGCATTAAAGGTAAGTTTTGACCTTTTGGAATAACAGTTAGACAAAATAATCTGGACTCGCGGTTCACTTATCAGCTCTGAAGCTTTCAACCACACAGTATTCATCACTGAATGGTGTCTGATCCATCCAGGCAAAGTGAGCGAAGTCAACCTACTGATGATGACCGCCTCAGGGTCTTCATCAGCAAATGGATTTTGCTCGGTTTGTCCTGAAGAAGCAGTTCCAGTCAGTGATAAATACCATAGTGCTGAAAGCTCCAACAAAACTAGTAAGCTCCATTTTAATCTCCTTTCTCCATGAAATGAGCTTATGTGATCGTAATAAACATAACATGCAATCTAACTACTGCCGTTACACTATTATTTTGTACACTGTACAACAGATTATTGTCAGTTTGCTTTTAATAATTCCCAGGACTTTGAATGATATTAAAATGATACAGTAAATCAATTGCCTGGGTCAGCCAACTTAAAAACTTCCCTTTTCATAACTTTTCCTGTGTATTTACAATATGTGCAACTGACTGAATCACAGAAACGTCTTTATAACATTCAAAGTCATAAGTTAAAGACAAATATATTTTTGTGTTTATTCAGGTTTAAATGATTAGTATTCAAAAAGAGAAGCATAAATGGTACAAAGGACAAGAGCTTGTCTTTTTGTTGTTAAATATTACACAAAATAAATAAATTTAAAGAAAAACATGATGGTGTTAGACATCCAGCTGTGTTGGTGCTTTCATGACCAAATCCTGTCCACTGCCACTTTCTGTCCTGCCTTTTTTGTCCTTTGCTCTCCTTTTCTACCAGCTAACTTTCTGTTAGTACATGCTCTTCTTTTCTGTCCTCTTGCATCTTCTGCCTTCGGTCATTTCATTCCCCCCCCCAATCAAGCACTTCACACTACACAGCTGTTAAAATGTGAGCTATTAATCACATTTGGGCACAGAAGTAGTTTATTTTCATACTTTCTACTGTGCCAATGTACTTTATAACTTAAAACAGAAATACTAGACACAGTGTATACCAATATATCTTATTTCTTTCTTTAAAAATAGAAGCGTCTTTATCCAACAGAGATAAATGTCTATACTGTAAGTTTCTCTAAGTTTCAGTTCTTTCCTCAGTGCATCATTCAGATCCCATTCAGATCTGTCCAATGTAGTCATCACTGCAACTCCAAAGACATTTGATACCCTGCAGTTTGCAGAGCTCTTCCCTGCCTCATACGTCCCATCATCGTGGTTGCACCACAATGGGCAGGAAGTGAGTGGCCGTGTTTTTCCTCCGTGTCTTCTTCCCCCTCATGGGCTTTCCGTTGGCATTCAGTCCCACAAACATGTGCTTCTTCTTGTTGCGCCACTCTGCTGAAGCATAGGTGTTGTACTTGTTCTCCTCAATGCGTTCAATCAGACGACAATCTGGGCCAAAGTCCCTCTGCAGGACAAAGACAAGGAATGTAAATGTGAGCGCCTAAAAGACAACAATACGTTTAATGTTTGTGTCTGGCATAGCTTTAATCCAAAATGCCCTTCATTTTGGAAGAAGTTACTATGTAAAATTCATCTGACTTTTTTAGCAAAATGCACATAAGTAGATTATTTGTTGTAGGTTATATTAACATCTTAATCTGAATGGTGGATGACTGCCATGGAAGTCAGCAGTGTTCCTGGTTCTCTTCATCTTTACATTCTCTTTATCTGCTTGTTCTCTGTTTTATTACTAATACTACAGGATTATTAGTAATGATTAGTTGGAAATTTAATATTTTCATGTTTACTTATATTTAATGGAGCATTAACTAAAATTGTCTCCTGGCTTTTTGAGATGGAGACAACTGAAAGCAGCTAAAGGACCCAAACTGATTCAGAGGTGACGTTCTTCCTTCTGGGTGAGTTAGCATCTAAAATTAATGTGATTGCTTTTTTTAACATTAGTGACCTAGCATAGTCATGATTTTACCTTTGTGTTTAATTAATAAGATTTTAATTTTGTAATAATTAGAGCTTTGTGTAGTGTTAGTGTTTTGCTGTAACCACAGCGTTCGGCTGGATTGACATATTGACCTGTTAGTCAGCTAACACTAGTTTAGGACCGGAGACCGCATTTTGTAGTTTGTCACAACCAGGCATCTGTACTTTGTTGTTGCTTGGAAACATAATGTGATGGAGGATCAGACGGCGGTTAGGAGCAGATTATGGTGTCCGTTTGGTTGGAGTCTCACTAGATGTTTGAGCAGGTGAAAGAAATTCTGTAGAGCAGCTTTCATTTGTTCTTCTGGACTTAACAGCAGCAGTATGTTGATATTTTACTTCTTGTGACAACATGGATCAACAAACTCATCAGCCACCGGTGTAATCAAGGCCAATTGTAACTAGACGTGGAATTGAAATGGTTATACATGTTGATGATGATGGTACATGACCACAGCGACCACCCACCAGTAAATGAAGAGAAAATGATCTGAGAGAGTAGCATTTGTCATTTTACTGGATGCTGCCCTTGTGCTTAAGGCTAACAGCCAGTTAACTGGATTCAGTTGATATTTATGGGCAAAGATGTACTTGCCCTGCACACACAACACAAACGGCACACAAGCACAGGCACAATACAACTCACTCTCTTGCTCACCCCCTCTCTCTCTCTTTCTGTATCTGGGCGCAGCTGTTGAAATTAGTTCCAGAAGTAAAACTGAATGTTCCCAAAGCTAAATGAGAATATTTTACAGACACTGTACAACTTTTCAACTAATGCTGGTGCTCGTTACAACCAAACTGTGTGTGTGTGTGTGTGTGTGTGTGTGTTGGCTGTCCTTTAAATTAAAATGATTCGTAAAGTGGATGAAGCTGTAATTGCATCAAATTATTGCAATGAAATGTGAAAATTAGGTTGTATTCTTTTACTAAGCGACTTATTGACCAGTTGCAAAGTAAAAATTCTTTACATTTGGTAGTTAAATTGAAAGAGTTGTGTAGAATTATATTCCAGACCACCCAGTGAAAGCTTTATTTATTTTTGAGAATTTTTTTTACAAATTGAATCATGACAGAAGCTAAAGACAACCATGATCTTTTGTGTCACTTCCATGTATTAAGCTGGTGATATAATGAAACAATGATTTCATTTGATTACCACTGGATAAAGAAGTCACTGTCTAAACCCATCAAGTGTAACTGAACGCCAGCCCTTAACCAGTGTGCTGCTATGGCTTGTGTTGCACTGAGCAGAAGACGTCATGGGAATTCAGTTTCAGGCCATGCAACAGAATGCCTCTTTTTCTTTCTGTTCTACCGTGTGACATTTCATCTGCGGTGCGACTCCAGAGAGACGCACCGAAAGTTTGGGACCTTTCAAAATAAGGGAAAGGGAAAAAAGGAGAGAGATAATGAGATGAAGAAAAGGAAGGGGAGAGAGAAACAAGGGCTGCTTTTCCCAGAGGGACTGAAGCAGAATAGAGAAACTGAAGGATTGTGTTTCCTGTTTCTGAATGGAGTTGTAGAGGAGCTGCTGGCAGCAGACAGGAGAACTCACACTGACAAACTTTTAACTGTTCCTGTTTCTAGAATAGAGTCTTGCAGCCTTGACCATTGTTTTAAAAAGCATTGAAGAAAAGTCACAGTCACCACTTTGGGGAAAAAAAGTATCTTTTGCAAGAATTTGATTCACTTTGATTAGCATCATCAACAGCTGGTGTTAACAGTCATAAGAATGAAAAGGTGACCATGTACTGTAAAAAAAACATTTGGAATAACTGATAAATACATAAAAAGGGGCAGCTCATTGGGAAGCAGTAAGGAAAGTGCTACCCACCGCTCCGTATAGCTCCCCCCTCTTGCTGATCGCCAGGTAGTAGTTACTGCTGAGGCCCCTGATGGCCACCACTCCCACATCCACTGACTTGATCTCCAAAATACCTGATGCAGCAGGGACAGAGACACATGTGCGTCAAAACTTTGAGAAGCAGCAACCAATAGATATTTGGCTTTTTTTTATGAATAAATCACTTAGATGATTGATGGATTATCACAGTTATCATAAAACCTTTCTTTAATTGAATAATTGACCAGTCCCTTCAGCAGCGGTTTGCATATAAAGATTGATGCTCAGTATGAGTATCAGAGATATGGCTGCATTGGCTCAAAACCACAGATTCAAACCAATGTCCATTTATCAAAAACCAATCTTTAGCAAGTTTGTTCTTTTTGTGCTCCAACCTCTAGTTTGTGTGTGTGTGTGTGTGTGTGTGTGTGTGTGATGCACCTTTTCCTCACATGTCACAACCTAGAAAAACATGCCAGAGGCCACCGTGTACAATGCATCAGCCTAAGGCCTGGAAGTATTTCAAATTCTGCAGAAACAATGAAGGGATTCCTGATAAAACAATCAGGGCGTGCAAAACATGTAGCTCTTGTGTCCAGTTAACCAGGAGTACCATGAACCTTGCTACTCAAGATGACACAATGTTGAATCAGAGGAAAAGCGCCGGATACAGTACACTTAGCTGCAGGGGCAAAGGCTTACCGTGCACAAGCGCCCATTGTTTATGCTGCAAAGGGTAGACATCATGTTTTGTACATTTGAGTTTAGCTGCTTTTAATACAAAGCTGCTTTGAGGTAATACTCCCTCTTTTTAATTGTCTGGCCTGATCACATACACTTTGTTAAATAGAAGCTAAATTGAAATTGAATGTCAGCTGAACTGAATCAGTCATATGAATTATACTTGATCATATTGGCATCAATTTTGTATAGAGTCATGGACCATGTGTCTGTGTATTAAATTGTGTGATGGCGTGAGATGCACTAGGCCTGAAGTTTATGGCCTTATTACTTTTTTTTTTGTTTGTTTTTTGCAAGCGTTAGTGACCGTGAATACGTGGCTAGTCATTTCAGATCAGCATCACAAAATTAGGTATTTGACTGCAACAGCTTAAATGTAAATTGTGAAAAGGTTAGGTTCTGTTTGCATAACTCTTAATTGGATGCTATCATTTTGCAGTATAGCTTAAAAATCCTAAACTCCTTCAGGGAAAAACCGGCAGCTCTTTGCTCACAAGTGAACCCCAGTCTTGCCTCGCTCTCTTTTTCTTTCCATTATATGACAGTCAGACCTCAGACCGGCCTCTTGCCCTCTGTTCAGTTGCTGGTTAGTTTGTGGGCTGAGTGCCCTGGGACCAAGGTGTAAGCCAGGAAAAAAACATTTCTCCATTCTGTGTTTGTTTTTCTGACCATAGGAGCTCAGGCAGGCAGGCACATGGACAGAACGGAGAGAGGCTTTCTGGCTGCCAGACTGGCAAGAGGTCAAGGCACCCGTCTCAGTTTTCAAGCCTGAACCAATTACCAGTTTAAGCTGTGGTCACCAGCCTTTTTTTTTCTCTCCTCTTAAAGTCAGTTACATAAAGCTGTAAAACTATCAGGGGTTTGAGAGGATTAGCTAAAGGAGCCAATAGGAAGTGGAGCCTGATTACAGGAACAGTCAGAAGGATGAAGTGAGAAACAGACAGTATGTCCAAAGTGCTGTATTTCTTCTGTTTAAGTAAAAATGAAACAGCCATCAGGAGAAGCAAGGAAACCACAAATACAGCGTGAGGTGAAGGGATCAAGCAGAAGACTCCAAATCTTATACTGTATAAATCATACTGTACCTGTGTTTTTGCCAGATGCCCCCAGCTCTCATTTGCAACATGCTGCAGCCCTGGTGCAGGATGATGAGGTCAAACCTGAGCAATACTTGCAGTATGTTTTACTGTTGGACAACCGCATTTCGCATTATGGCCTTTGTGACCCCAAAGAGGGACAAAATCCAAAATGTGTTAATCCCACAAAGTTTTTCAACACACTATAAGTGTTGCTAGAGTTTGACCTTTTCAGTTTGCTTTTATCTATCTATGCACCTTGGTGGTGGGTGAAGCTGTGCCATGATGATGGTCAGAGAGATTAGGGAATGAAGGCTTGAGGAGCCTTGTTGTAGCTAGAGGTTGAGACATCTGAGAGCATCAGCCTGCTGACTGCTGGATTTTACAGCTGTAAGTCATAATTCTGAACCTGTATATGTTGAGGTACCCAATGTTTCTTTGGTCTCTCCAACTGCATTTTCATATAGTAAACTGACAACACAGCAAATGTCACTCTCAAATGCCTGTCGCTATTTCTTATTTCTTTGAAATAGCAATGGCAGATTGTTTTGCAATTGGATGTAAAAAATTATGTTTTGCAGTTGTTTTAATTGTTTTTGGCCTCGTTTCTTTTTTAATTGTGGACCTTGGCTGAAGCATACTGGCATTAATCCACTTGGTCAGTAAAAGCTTGCTCTGAACTTCAATAAGATTTTTGTAACTCACAGTGCCTCATTTTGGTATGTTGTGTTAAGTCCATTACTCACACACACATACCACAACACAAGTTCAAGATGTTCCCTCTCACTGCAGCACAGCTGATGTTTCTGAGCTGTGATCTGTCAAAATAAGATCTGCCTGTGCTGTGCTAAAGGCCAGTCCACCTGTTCAAATCCTTTTCCCTCCCCCGCCCCTTTGATGTGGTTTGTCAAAAACTGAAGCACAGTGCTCTTTTTTTTAATAACCGCTTTACCAGTTTCCAGCAGCAGCCAGTCTGCCTGCAAGTTCCTGTGAAAGGCCATACTGCAATAAAAGACTTGGATTACAACAACAGAGTTATGGCCAGAGTTTGTGTCGCTGATATCAGGTTTCTGTGATAAATACGTTGTGCAGTTTGTACAATGCACACATTTACTTGTGTTAGTTCTGTGTTGTGCTTAAAACTTCATTTTTAAAACATATGCATGGACATGTTCTTCTATCAACATTTTGTAAGAAACCAAGGGCAAACACTTTGATAAAAGCCAAACTTCACCCAAACCAGATTAAAACTGACAGAATTTCCAGAACAAATAAATGCATCCTAATCATCTAATGGTGAGGAACTGTTCATTAATCACTTCAGAAAGATCACTACCATGTTTGGACCCAAGTCTTGGCTCCACTTTGACTTGTTTCTACAGTGTAAATAGAAATCTGCCTTTAAGGTGCATTGGAGATCAGACACACAACAGCAGCTTTGATAAATTTGAGGCATTTGTGGATCTCTAACTATTATTGATTATAACAGTTAAAGCTAAACGATTGTTTTTTTTTAATCGAAATTGTGATTTTAAAAGTGTGGTTTTCAAAACCTGCACAGTAAATAAGTGAGAGTGGATGGAAAAAAGACACCAATCACGTTCACCTTGGTGCTGCTGGCCGCACAAAATAACCACAGCTGGAGCAGAACCAAGCGGCGACGACCATGAGGCAAACATCGTGACAAAGTGAAACGGCTCCTATTTTTGGTTTTTAGACCAGAGGATGCACGATAGAAACGGGTAATGTTAATGTAGTCTAATGGATGTGACTAGAAACAGTGTGAGGCAACACCACAAATTTCTTCCAAAAGAACACGGCTAGATTTACCACCCGTCTCTTATAATACAGGACTGCCGTCATGAGGAATGAAATGCTTTGTCCCGTATTGGATCATTTTGGAATGCAGTGTCATTTTTAATGCTTAATGTTTTGTCCACAGTGGTCAAAACATCATAATACAGTACTATGTCAGAGCTAGTTTAGAGAAGCTGTGAGCTCAGATGGATACAGAAAGGCTCTGCTTTCTTTATGCAGGTGGAGCAGCAGCACAGCTCGCTGTGGTTCTGTGAGTGACTGTTGCCTCCCTCACCTCTGTCTCCCTCCACTAACCATGGCCGGTTCAGTCCCATGGCTCTGCCACCCGGTTAGTGTTCATAATATTGTCCTCATTAAATGCTGAGGCAGCAGCAGTCACTGTTATTGACTCACTTGGCATGGCAGAGAAAAGTAGTTGAATATCACATGCTTCAAATAGCTAAGGGCATCTAGCAGCAGTAACTGTGCAGACAGCCGAGGATTCAGGACCACAGCTCCAAATGAATCTAGTGCAAACGCCAGTCAAGTTTTGCAGCCAAATAACTAGTTATGAAAAGCAAAAATACAGTTTGAGACAAAGCAAACCCAGTCCTCAGCACCACTGGTGCATGTATGAGGATGTTGGGTTCGTCGTCTTAGTCATTTCTAGTAAAGCTTGTTGGCAGGAAGTAATACAGAAGAAAAGGGAGAAAATGCTTATTATTAAATTGTAGTTTGCAAAAAAAAATTCCCAAATTGTTCAGCCCCAGTAACGATATATTAAGCAGGATATTGTCAATCTCTTGACCCTAATCAGCCATCTGTTCAGTAGAATAGTAACATTAAAGTTGTGGTATGTTTTTTAAATGAAATGCCTTTGGACTTCATTCAAGTTGAGATTGGAACAAATTCATTGTCCGTTTTGAGACAGGTGCACTGCTCTGAACAGCAGAGTAAACTGAGATACAACACAGTTTTTTCAACTGTACCAATACACAATCAAACACGGGCAAAAAAAAGAAAAAAAAAATCATACAGATAGGCATGCGCTCACACACACAGAGGAACACACATGCCTGTTGACCCCTGGCACACCCCTTTGGAAACACAGTCAGTGAGACTCCATCTGGACCTAAGGGTTAAGGCAGGTTGTGAAAGTGTTTCCACTGTTTATCCAGGGGCTTTTCTTTAAAGATTATACTGTGGTTGTTCACATTGTGACCTCGCGACAGTGACCAGCTGTGAGCTGGGTCTGCTGCGTGCCTGCAGCCAGAGAGCTCTCTTGTCATGTGAAATATTGTCATTTGCAGATTAGTTTGTGTCATGATGTTTCCAGAGGACTGGATGTGGTTTTGGTTCTTTTATTCTGTGTCCAGTTCTCAGATATTTGGATGAACCCCAGCAAATTCTCTCACTTATTTTGGATGTGAAATATAAGTGTGACATCAAAGAAGCAGAAATTTTCATTTAGCAAAAGTGGCCATATTATATACTGCATTGGTCAACTCAATACTTAGAGCTAATATCTGATTTGAGTGGCTAAATCTATACACTGCATAGAGTTTTCATCCATCCAGCAGCCAAATGTTTTAAGGAAAAGTTAATCCATGCTTGTAGAAAAAGAGGGAGACAAAAGAAGAACAAATGAGCTGTTGTTGTGCTTTAAATCAGATATGAACTGAAAATATTAAACTGGTCTGCTCTGTTTGGCCATAAAAATATAAAAAGGGGACTCTATTCAAAAAAAACTTGGCTTCTTGGCTGCTGCTGCATTTAACTACGATTTTCTGTGATTTTGACAGGATTAAACTCTTTTCTTAGAAATATGTTTGCTCTCTGAATATTTCCAGCTTTATGAAGTCTAAGAGGGGACAAGCATTTGTTATTAGTTGTGCATTTTGTTTGGCGTGTGCTGGTGAGGAACACTGGAGTAGCAGAACTTTGTGTAAATTGTGTGTTTTGAGGAGACTTTGAGGTATTGGCTTCAACTGATGTGGTTAACAACAGAATCATCCTGTGTTAAGTGGCCACATCAAAACCCGCCTGGCTGACAGTTTTTACCCAAGCTGAGAAAACAGAGGTCTGTTTCTGATTTTCAATATGGCCACTTTTTTCACAAATAGATTTTTTTTTTTTTTGTAAACAAATTTCTTTTCAAAATTAGTTTTGCATGTATTAAATGTCTGGGATATAAATCACATTAAACAGATAACATTGTACCCATTACACGCTAGGTTTCTTCTGAGATGTTTTTTTCATTAGCAGAATTGCTCCCTTTGACCGGCATTTAACATTTTCATACCCCATAATGATTTTATTTCCTTCCCTGACAGGATTGCTCACATTCACAGGAATGGCTGAGACTGCATGCAGTTCAAGCTTTCCCGGACGAGGTATGAAAGGGAAGAACAAACCCAGATTATTCTGAAATCAAACTAAACCGATCACCTGAGTGAAAACGCTGAAATACCAGAGGTCTAGCCAACAGATAGCATTAAGTTTCATCTGCCCGGCTCACGGTTTCAGTCCGGAAACCACAGCAAGTTATGTCACATGCGTTTAAGAGCAGCTGGGAAGAGCCCAGCAGAAATTTACAGTGATGTTAATGGTGATTTGATTGAGAGGAGAAAAAGAAACAACCACCTGAGATTCCTTTTAACACTGCTGACTTTGTAACATGACAAAGTGCCAAATCCACCAGTTTCTGTCAAAACATTTCACAGGCCTGACAAGGCAGGAGTTATGTTTTCAGGCAAAGTGCTGAGATGATCGTCTGCATTTCACACATTTCCTCTTTCCAGTTCAGCTGCCAGTGCTGTGTTTCCCAACTGTTGTGGTCTGAGTTGTTGGCACTGTACTTTCAGCTCTTGTTATTGTAAACCATGTTATTCAAATTAACAAACGTTATTCAGTTTGTCAAATGCAACTTTGTATTTTTCTTTCTTCCATTGTCTGTTCTTGCACATTCATCGATGTTCGTACACACACACACACACACACACACACAGTAATTAGCTGACATTCCTGGCTGCTCTGTTCAAATGGCCAGCCTGTCCAGATGCTTTTCTGAGCTCTCTTCTTTAACTTTGATGACTCCATTAAGAGCCTCACTTTCATGCAGTGTGTGTGTGTGTGTGTGTGTTTACTTGGGGGCTTTCCTGAAGTCTGTATGGCAGCAGTCTTGGGTGTTATCTGTCACAGATGCTATTCTTCACCTCCCACTGCTTTACTGGCCATGTGCCTGTTCCCATGTACCAAGCTAACACACAAAATGACACGTTCAGTGTTAGAATTCTTAGGATTTCTCGGAAATGACCAATGAACTGCGCTGAATGGGCTACACGTTTGGCTTCATGCAGTGAATGCCTCGCCATATTGATTATTATTCTTTAAAACGTTCGGAATATGACTCTATACTCCCAAATGTCTCCAAAACCTTCACACAACTTTCAGACATTCATTCAGCATGTTTGTATTTTACATACCAGCTTCATGGAAATAATGATTCACACCAAAGCTTGATAGTTGTTTAGGAATCTGGTTAATGACTGAGAACTAGTTTTATGCCTGAGTATTTCCTACTCTCTCTACAGCATATGTATGTACGATTGTACTCCACAAAGAATCCTCCACATAACAAAACTATGAAAAAGTCCATCCAACAAAACAACTTCGACTGTTAACTTTCTTCTGCTGAAAAACTTGAGGGTGGTGTCTGGCGGGTGGGGTGAGTGCAGCAGAAATCTGGCTCTTATTTTTGTCTCCTTGTAGCTGACACATTAATGAACAGAGGAGTGAGCTGACGGGAAAATATTAAGTTGCATTGACAGGAAATATAAACAGTGATGGAAAAATGAGACATTCTGTCATTGTCCTCAGTGAGTCTTTGGAAAAATGTGGCTTTTAAAGGTATAAAAACTTTACAGTGAATAAATACTTTCAGAAATGTCTTGATGGGGAAACTGTGGACGGTTTTCATCATTCTCAGCACTACACGTATCTTCTTGACACAGCCAAAGCAGGAACATGCACATGCTCTGTAAATGACCCTGTACTAGTAGTAATGGGGTTAAAGGGCACTTACACATCTGGACCTCTAGACCTTCACACTCACCCCCATGTGTCAGATGGAAAACGGTGCTGCCGAAGAGACGTGCCAAGCTGCACTACTGATAAGGGTTTGTAATAGATAACTTGCGTGACAATTTACATTTTGTCTCTCAAATCTCATCAATTCTGGAAGTCTATGACAAAAAATGGTAGCTTGTAAATTTTACAGATGGACATTCTGTCAAAATGTGAATAATATTATTTTATGACTAGGTCCTCTAACATGTAGACCAACATTGAACTAGACTGTTGCAGTCAACGTGAACATGCTAAACACACTCTGAATATTTTGCCAGAGAACAGAGAAGTTATTGCCCAACAACATTGTTTTAGAGTGCACCCAGTACTTAAAGCACAACTGTTTTCTCAATGCGGAGACTTTTTTTTATTTTTTACTTTGATGGCCTGATTTTCAGGACTTGGGAAAGGTTTTGCCCCAAATAAGCATTTAGGACATGGGGCATTAACGATTACATAAGAACTTATATGATATGCCATTAAGCTTCCAGTAAAAGGCTCGTTAATCTGTCTTTCTCGAAACCAGTAGCATGTTATTGTTAACCTACTTCAACTTGGTTTCATTATCCATAAAGCAGTTTCAAAATGTTTGAGGCAGGTTACTGTCAGTTACAGTAAAATGGCATCGCTCTTATGTAAGATAATATTAGGTGATGTTTCAGGACAGATGTTTTTGCTCTGTAGATTCCTCTAAAAGAAGTCATCAATCATAGCTGACATGATTTGGGTCAGACTCCCGCTGCAGTTTAGATAATAAAGCAACGTCAACATGGAGAGTGTTGTACAGGGTCTAATAATAAAAGTTCTTATGAATTCTTCAAGTTTGTCCATTGGCACAGGCAGATTGTATCTGATAAGATGTTTTAAGTTGATTAACAATGGTTACCTTGAATAGTTTTCCTTTTTACAACCTGTCAAGAGTGTCTCCTGTTTATTTCATAAGCATTTTAATGCTAGTGTAGTTAGAGGGATGATTGTAGGGAGCAAATACATGAGTATGTTTGTCCAGAAGTACGTGTTTATAGTACGTTTCCAGATTACAGCTGAATGTAATTGTTGATGTGAAGCTTGGCTCTAGCAGCACTCGACAATGGGCTTGGTATCTTCTGAGCAAGCTCGTGCGGTGACATTTGCTCGCCACTGTTATTTATAACTGTTGGAGAGGAGAGTCCAAGTTGCCAGAGTTGCTTTGAATGAAGAGCAACACTGACACTAACCTCTGGTGCATCCAGTATCTCCTCATAACTCTCTTTTATTAGCAACACTGTTACCTTTTCCCATGAGAACCCTAAACGCGCTCATCCAGCAGAGAAACGGACAGTAAGGCAGCGAAATGGAGACTTCAGGAAACAGAAAATACTGGGAGTCATTTTAATTAGACACAAAATCAGTAAGAGTAAACACTTATAACATTTTTTTTAATCTTGCTGAGTCAGTGAAGGTTTATGGATGCAGAGGAGCAAACTTTTTTCCCACAAACTTTATAGAATGAAATACATTTTGAAATTCAGTGCAGAGATCTGCTTATTTTGTTTTGTTTCAAGATATGGACTCTGACTTGTAGAAACAAGCTGGCTCATATTAGTAAGAAGTTAAAACAAGCTTACTACATTGACATTGATTTCTCTTGTTTGGGGCGGGGGGCTTAGCACTCAATAACAGACAAATACTTGGTAAGATGGAGAATTTGCACTTGATGTGTATTAATGGAAATTGAGATTATTATGGAAATTCAAATATATTGTAGCTTTGTGCACCAAAGCTGCCTCAAATTAATCTTATAACTTTAGAGTGTGAAATTTCTAACAGCACATTTGTGGAGCAGTTTTTACAATCTGGCCACGGTGAGAGTCGAAGCTTCCAGCTCTAGTCAAGTTGAGACCAATCACTGCTAATTGAGCAGCACAAACCCACAAGTCTGTGGCCCAACTGCAAACACATGCCCATTTGTTTGATTGCTTTATTAATTTGTTTGCAAACAAGATGTGACAGTTTGTACACAACACAAGGGCAGTTTTGTTGCTTATGGTCAGTGTCAGGATCAGGGTCAATCACAGCACAGGAGGTTTTTGATATTCAGACCGAGTGGTTTCTTTTGTAGGCCTTAAGAGGTGAGATGGATTAATTGGCATATGAACAAAAATAGACAAACGCTGTTGGCACACTAGTGAGCACACATTCACAAGACAGACCCTAAACACTTGCCCTCAGGTGTGAGAAGAAAGGCTTGGCTGTGGAGGAGAGCCCCGACCTCAGAAGTGGACCTAAAAATGTCTTGATCACCTCTGACACCATTTAATGACACTCGTTTGCAATCTGACCTCTTGAATGTTACCAGACTACTCAATCATGATAACCAACTGCTTCCTCACTAATTTTCAGTTTGTTGCTTTCCAGAGGAAGGGTCCAGTTACAGATGTATGACACCTGATTTCGCTGTGTTACAGCAGCACGATTTTAATATGCAATTATATTAAACAATACAATATGTTATATGTAGTGGGTTTGCAAGTCATATTGGCATCATCTTAAAAGAGCTGTGCTTTCTAATGAGCACATACAGGGCAGAAAACTGCAGCTTTGAAACGGATATTTTGATTTGGTTGTCCATAAACCTATACAGTATAAATGAACAGTGTTTTAATCTATAGCATATATAAATAAGCAAAAGGAGCACTGAAAGCTCACAGACGCACAAACACATCAAGATCTGAGCAGGGCCGATCACGTGAAATAAACAGGACATCTAGTATGTCAAATATCACGTCCCTGTTCTCAGTGAGGGATCGAGAATTTAATTACCTTCTGTTTGTTTGGTTTGAATGGTACAATTTGTTCTCCGCTGATTTTAGAGCACAAGCAAAATTGCAGGAGGTGGGCATTAGCATAAACATAGTGTTCGGACAGCCAAAATACAATATAGAGTGATGGTATGCAGACATCACAGCCAGATCTCCCCAGCTGATCAATTTTCCAAATTCCATCTTGTAATTGGAAACACGTTTTACATCTTCACTTGTTATCTGGTAGATACAGCTAAATGAAACGTCTGCTACTGTACTGTAAGTATGCCACCGAGGCAAACTATGGCCTGAAAGATTTGGCCTCCATGCCAACGTCCTCATGGAGAATTTTTCCCTCTCCATAGGTCTTAAGTTGCAAGGGCTGATGAAATTGATGGATAGTGCCTCTAATGCCATGACCTGATGCCTTGACAGTCGGTGACACATTGCACCCCAATAGTTAAGCTCTTTATGTGCATGTGTATAAAACTGTGTGTCAGACAGGACTGGCCAGAGGAGGGGAGGAAGAGACGCTAATTGAAATTCCTTCAGCCATGTCTGGCAGAGACTTGGTGTCTGAGTGGCGCACACACACATATTCACACCGGTCCTGGCCCTAATAAAAGTGGGCTTTGCCATATGGAGGCCATGTGCAAGACTGGCCTCTGTGCTCAAGTGTGTGCGTGTGTGTGTGTGTGTGTGCGCACTCTCAGCAGGAGACACTTGTACAGCACCACAGACATGCAGACAGATGCACACACACCTCTGCCTTGTGTACAAGGGTGTGAGTGATAGATCCGTTTATATACAGTAGATTACATTCCCAGACACTCACGATTCACATGGTGTGACAGATTCAAACGCTTACAGTAGACACAATGCAGCGAGAGCCTGTTGTATCATCTTAATGAAATTAGCTCATTGTTTTGGACAGCACACATCTATTTAAGGGAAAATTCAGGGCAGGTAAATGTGGGAGTAATGTTCTGTTCTCCCTCAACGTCCGCTGTCAATGCACCCTTAAGCAAGGCTGCTATTCTGAGCTGCTCAGAGGCCAGAAGACTGTGGCAGTCCTGGAGAACTTCCAGATGTGTTTAACTAGAAGATAACTACAGAGTGATAACAGCTGACTTTCTGTTTTGGATCAGTCATAATTGACTATGATGATTTTTACAAGTCCTTAAAACTATTCATCTTGGCTAATGTGCAGACTGAATTCTTTGTTGAGGTTTGCATGCTAACATATAGTTAAAACTGTTCAGTCTGGTTTTTATGCAACCATAAACAGTGCTACATGTACTTTATCAGAATTTCATTTCATGCATATCATTAACATGCATCACTCCTCATAGCAAGCTTGTAAAGTTTGTTCATTCTCCATTCCTTCATGAAATGATACTCCTTCCTACCTCAGATACTATAGTTAAGGAAGCATAAGGTGCCTTAAAGGCACAAATGAAGTTTCTCAGCTGAGCGGAGAGGACTAAGAGCCAACAGTCCACAGTGTGAAAGGGTGTAACTGTGTGAATGTAAGGCTGAGTGGTGCTGACAAAAGAGCATGTGTGCTCTGCGACCCTTCTCAGGATTAATAAAGGTTAAACTCACACTTCACAGCTAAATACACAGCCCGAAAAAGGAGCAGAAGTTGCATGTTTATTACTTTAGCATATACGCACCACTTTTATTGCTGCAGCACATTCGCAGCAAGAAATAAATGTCATTCTCCCCAGTGGTTTGGTAATGGCTGTGTTATGGATATTTCCTCAGAGAGGAAGAACTTTCTCTGGGCAATTTCTAATTGGTTCCAGTGGATCATCTCTGTTTTTTATCTGCTTAGCTTACTCATTTTGTTTTCTCCACTCCTCTCCCACTCTTCTACTGTCATGCTCTCTTTTCCCAAACTCTTTCGTCTGGCAAATACGCCTGCCTCTACACATGGTGAAAAGGCTGGGAAAGCACGCAGCTCTGCTATTTGTTCTTTTGCCCAGTCACCTGTCTTAAATGTTTTTCCCAGTGAGGAAAAACAGACACTTAACTCTCCACAGATAAAACAGGAGACATGTTTACAAAGGTTTTCTCATTGAAAGATATTTCATTTAAAATTTTAAAAGTTTAATTTTTAATTTTGCATTCAGCTGCTTTTTTTCTTTTTTGGTGCAACTAAAAAGTATGAGGGAACCAAATGGCTCAATGTGCAGTAATCACTTGCTTTATAATTCTCATAAGCTGCTATTTGCATTGTTAAATTCTGTTAAAAATGGAAACAACCAATGTAAATCTTTCAAAAACAACACAGTTGACTTACTGTATGGATCATCCTCACTTTTGGTGCCATTAACTTTTCCTTTCTTGTCAATGCGAAGGAAGAATTTCTGGTAGGAGAACAGTTTCCTCTGGCGCACATCTCCTTGTAGATGGTTGTAGCTGCTCCGCACGTGGCGCCCGATGACTGTGGCGGACGACGATGTAATGTTGGTCGCCCGTGGCAACCTCGCAGGAGATGCGTGCAGCGGTATAGGTGATGAGGAAGGTAGTGGGTGTGAGCTGCTGAAGTGAGGAGGAGTCCTTCCCGGTGCATTGTGGTTGTTTTCAGAGTCTGATGGTGATGATAATGTGGACGAGGAAGGTCTGAGCAGTAGAAGCAGGAGAAGAAAGGTGAGGGAGAGAAGAAGTGAAGGAGGTCTGCAGCAGGGGCAAGAGGAGAACCAGGCGACCGGTGCACCTTGTGTCACTGTCCATCTACACATGGTAGTGGAGCTGGGAGAGCTGTGGAGCTGCTCATGGACTGGGGCATGCTGAGCTGGGTGCAGGGAGAGGGAATGAGAGTGGGAGATACTCCCCCGACTGACCAACCAGCTACACCTCCTGTGTAGGGACCCGCAACCTCGCCAACCTCACTGTGGTGTGAAAACCTGAGGAATAGCTGGGTCCAAGACTGGCAAGACTGTAGTAGATGTGTTCAGAGATTCTTGGTAGCAGATGTGAAGTACTTGATAATATTAACGGTGATGGATGCAGCTGCTGCTGGTGGTCTCTGGGTGAAGTCTCGTCTGTAGTCCCTG
>NW_018127955.1:291484-317168 GCF_001952655.1 Monopterus albus
GCCGTCAACATCCATAACTCAGATCACCTCACGATGGGAACAACTGGGGGCTTCCCTCAGCGACCCCTCGCCTCCCAAGACGCCCCTCTTTGCTCACACACAGGCACTCAAAATCCCTTTTTTAAAATTTGACTTATACTTTCACGTCCAAAGACACACACAGTGAAAGTATCACTTCATTCATATTTGCTACCACAATCTGCTCCACACACGTCCCAAACCATTTATCTTCTCCAGTCGAGGAGAGTGTATAACAGCCGGGGGGAGGAGGTCTGGATAAAAGATTTCAAAAGTGTTGAGTACAAAATGAATAAATAAAAACAGGAAGTCAAGAAAGGATTAATGCTCTCATAAAATGTCCAGAGAAATCCACTCGAGGCAGTCCACACACACACACACACACACACACACACACACACACACTCAGAAAGTCAGAATCCAGACTTTCTTCTCTTCTTTTTTCTTTGCTTCTCTTGTTTTGTCTGACGTGGTTTGAAGTTACTTGAGTGTGTAACTGATCCCGGGAGCTCTCATCTTTCTGCCTCTCTTGTTGGTGTCTGTCAGTGAGCTGAGCTCCCTGTCTCTCCTCTGTCCTTGCCTCTCGAGGTCTGAGCACTGGAGCAGTGTGTTGCCTCTCTTCTTTCCTCCTGTGTGGCTCTCTCTCCTTTGGCCCCCTCCCTCTTTTCTTTGCCTCTCCCTCTCTCCTGTCTATCAGCGGTGCTCTCTCTGGTTATCTGGCGCTTGTCTGAGGTGACTGAATCTTGTCTTTCCTTTCACCTTATTTATCTGCTGCAGTTCCCCAGATGTCATCTCTTAGTGTAATTGGGTGTCCGTGAAAGCCACTTGGCTTTGAAGAGTTGTGTGCATTTGTGTGTGTGTGTGTGTCTGCACATGTGTGTGGGGGGATCTGTCCCACCCCATTTTCTCTTCACCTCCCTCTCCCCTGTTTCATTCTGTCTCCTCCCCTTCCCAGGCCAAACCCAACAAGTTGAGCAGAGCAGGTCCAAATGAAGGAAAGAAAGTCTTTCCTTCATATATACCTCCTTTTGCAGAGTTTGATCCAATGTTCTGATATTGGATTCTTGTGATCAGTGCTGGGTATCATTTGAAATGTTTCAATGCTAGTACTGATAAGATATCAGAGTTTCAGTGTCTTTACTGAGTACAAAAAAGCTGAAGTTCTGATGTTAAATGTTCCCTAAGGGTTGGAGGGTTACACAAGAACGGTGCCTAAATGCGGTAGTCTGAAATTGGCAAAATTACATCTAAGTCGGGAACTATGTGAAGAGCAGAATAAGTTAAAATTATCAATGACACCTTTTGGATAGTGTGCAGTTTTTGATACTCTGGCTCTACAAACAGGTGCATGTCATAACTTCAAATAAATTTTCAGTCATTTTTAATTGTTACCGAACTAAATGACATCAAGAGAGAAAAGATGAAGCATAGCATTAGTTCAGGTTATGCATTGAAGTCATGCTTGTGTTAGCTGATTAGAATCGTCTGCTTCACTCACGCTCTACATTCACAGCTGTGTGGCTGCCAGCTCACTAGTAATGCCCGGTCATATTCATGCAGGCGTACAGCATGACTGTTACCACCTCCGCCATCCCAGCCTCTTATGTCTGTAGGGTTTTTGTGCAGTTCCTTTAGCTAAAGTTGTTGTGTGTGTGTGTGTGTGTGTGTGTGTGTTAAGGAGGATTCAGTGTGTCAGCTGAATCCTCAGTGCTATTCTGTTTCTTTGAAAGGCTTTTCTGCCAAATGGTCAACTTAGTGGTGTCTTTGACTGAACAGTTGCATAATGACATTCCTGGCAACTGTCCTTCCTCCATCATACATGATTGCCTGACAGCTGACAAGAGTGCACAGAGCAGTTTTGAGCTTCTCCCTCAGCTGTTTTGCCAGATATGATCCATTATTATCATTTTATAACCTTGAAGCTTAATCTTCAGATAAACATTCGTCTGTTTGATTGAAAGAGGTTGTACATTACAGTATTTACAGTATTCAGCAGCGATTTGCCGTTTAATAATCTGGGTCTACTGTCTAGTTTCAGTATTGTTTAATTTCCCTTTCTCATGCTCAGACAGCAGCCATATTTCTACCACTGCCCACTCTCTCCACCTCTCCTCCCCTGTCCTCCATCATTATGAACTACTGACTCCTGTCCGAGGTATGCAGCAGGCACACTTGATAGGGTTCTACTGTGTTTCTATAGTAGTTCCTTGGTGGAAATCCATAATAAAGTAGTATCTCTGGAAGTTCAAACAATGCCTTTTGTAGCTGCAGCATCAGCACAGAAATTGCCATGCAAAAAGGGATGGTAGGAGGTAAAAATATTGTGTTGTGTTTTTTCTCAGGTCTGAATTTCTTTAGGACTTAAAAATGGGTCTGCAAGCAATGATTATTTTCATTATAAGTTTCCTAAGATGTAATTAAATATTGAAAACTGTAATTCATTTCTTGAAGCTGTAGATGATGTCTTCTAATTGCTGGTTTTATCTGACTGATCAATATTCAGTTTACATTATGCTTGGAAAACCATTAGTCATTTATCAAAATAGCTGCTGATTGGTTACATTTTATACACGGTGTGTTTATGTACCAAAGGACCATTTACATGACAAAATTCAGCACCATGGACAGCAATGTTCAATTTGTTTCAAGATGACGTGTCATTGTAAATCCTCGCCTGACACGTCATAAATGTCTGAGTCTCTTACCAAGCAGGTTGATATTTTATGCAGTGAGTGTGGTGTGATAAAAATCTCTGAGGCAGACCTGTAAAAGTACACATACAGACACACGATCCCATCTGAAGAAGAGTTCAGCAAAGTGTTGATACACTGACATGTGAAGGCATGCAGGAAGACAAACCCGAGCAGCGTGGTCTTCAAGTATGATGTCGAGTTCTCATTCATTTCCATGCTAATTTGTGCCAGATGATGTAACTCTTTTGCCATACGTTGAGAATCCTTCCTTTATTTAGTGCAAGTCTTTTAGAGCTGAAATGTTGATCAACACAAATTTTCAGCAAATTTGGACTAATAGAACTTTTTTTTATGGTTAAAATACCGTGCACTGCAGTGATTTAACTTTTCAGTTGTGAGACTTAGCTTTTATATGCCACTAAACTGAGTATCTTTAGGTTTTGGTGGATTAAAACAAGCAATATGGTAGATAGGTAGGACTTTATTGATCCCACAAAGGGGAAATTTCTGTGTTCCAGCAACAATAGAGAACAGCAACAAAACAACATAAGAATAAACACCACACACATATCTTGAGAAACAGATTCCAAAGTAAGTATTTCAGAGACAATCAAGAACAAGAATAATCCTCCCACAATTAATCCCTGAGAACAAATCAAAATACCTAAGAACAAGACAAAATATAGTATTTAAAAAATCAAGGACAAGAATATTACTCCCATAATTAATCCCAAAATTAATCCCACAATGGGGGCAATACCTGTATTTCAGCCATGAGGATCTCTGGAAAAACAACTCAAAAACACCTAAGAACAAGACCATATATTCGAGAGAAATCAAGGGCAAGGTTTTACACGTGCATATTTACAATGCATTTTACCCCCAGGGGTAAAATGAATATATTGCTTTGAACTTTACAAAATTATGATGGAAATTTTTATTTTCTGACATGTTATGGCCAAAGATTGATTAATAAATGATCAGATAAATACAGTGGGTACGGAAAGTATTCAGACCCCCTTAAATTTTTCACTCTTTGTTATATTACAGCCATATGCTAAAATCATTTAAGTTCATTTTTTTCCTCATTAATGTACACACAGCACCCCATATTGACAGAAAAACACAGAATTTTTGACATTTTTGCAGATTTATTAAAAAAGAAAAACTGAAATATCACATGGTCATAAGTATTCAGACCCTTTGCTCAGTATTTAGTAGAAGCACCCTTTTGAGCTAATACAGCCATGAGTCTTTTTGGGAATGATGCAACAAGTTTTTCACACCTGCATTTGGGGATCCTCTGCCATTCCTCCTTGCAGATCCTCTCCAGTTCTGTCAGGTTGGATGGTAAACGTTGGTGGACAGCCATTTTCAGGTCTCTCCAGAGATGCTCAATTGGGTTTAAGTCAGGGCTCTGGCTGGGCCCTTCAAGAACAGTCACGGAGTTGTTGTGAAGCCACTCCTTCGTTATTTTAGCTGTGTGCTTAGGGTCATTGTCTTGTTTGAAGGTGAACCTTCGGCCCAGTCTGAGGTCCTGAGCACTCTGGAGAAGGTTTTCGTCCAGGATATCCCTGTACTTGGCCGCATTCATCCTTCCCTCGATTGCAACCAGTCGTCCTGTCCCTGCAGCTGAAAAACACCCCCATAGCATGATGCTGCCACCACCATGCTTCACTGTTGGGACTGTATTGGACAGGTGATGAGCAGTGCCTGGTTTTCTCCACACATACCGCTTAGAATTAAGGCCAAAAAGTTCTATCTTGGTCTCATCAGACCAGAGAATCTTATTTCTCACCATCTTGGAGTCCTTCAGGTGTTTTTTAGCAAACTCCATGCAGGCTTTCATGTGTCTTGCACTGAGGAGAGGCTTCTGTCGGGGCACTCTGCCCTAAAGCCCCGACTGGTGGAGGGCTGCAGTGATGGTTGACTTTCTACAACTTTCTCCCATCTCCCGACTGCATCTCTGGAGCTCAGCCACAGTCATCTTTGGGTTCTTCTGTACCTCTCTCACCAAGGCTCTTCTCCCCCGATAGCTCAGTTTGGCTGGACGGCCAGCTCTAGGAAAGGGTCTGGTCGTCTTAAACGTCTTCCATTTAAGGATTATGGAGGCCACTGTGCTCTTTGGAACCTTAAGTGCAGCAGAAATTTTTTTTGTAACCTTGGCCAGATCTGTGCCTTGCCACAATTCTGTCTGTGAGCTCTTCAGGCAGTTCCTTTGACCTCATGATTCTCATTTGCTCTGACATGCAGTGTGAGCTGTAGGGTCTTATATAGACAGGTGTGTGGCTTTCCTAATCACGTCCAATCAGTATAATCAAACACAGCTGGACTCAAATGAAGGTGTAGAACCATCTCAGGGATGATCAGAAGAAATGGACAGTACCTAAGTTAAATATATGAGTGTCACAGCAAAGGGTCTGAATACTTATGACCATGTGATATTTCAGTTTTTCTTTTTTAATAAATCTGCAAAAATGTCAAAAAAGTCTGTATTTTTCTGTCAATATGGGGTGCTGTGTGTACATTAATGAGGAAAAAAATGAACTTAAATGATTTTAGCATATGGCTGCAATATAACAAAGAGTGAAAAATATAAGGGGGTCTGAATACTTTCCATACCCACTGTAAGCAGGTGTATCACTGACCTATATTAGGTGGGTTTTGAGTATAATGTTGATACATATGTTAACTGTGGGAACAGAGGTACAACATTTGCTAAATACTGTAAATGGGTGAATAGCAATAAAAGATAAAAAAAACAGAAAAGGCATGAAAAAAAATCAGAGTAACAGCTTGTGAGAGAGAGGAAGCAAACATCTGGTCAGTGGCTCTGTGGCTTGAATTTGGGCTGTAGTATGGCAACACACCCACATATACTTGCACAAACAAACAAATGCACAAAGTTTCTCTCCGACCCTTTTGTGACACTGAAATTTTCAAGCTGTGTAATCGTCACTGTGTTGTATTAATAAGCATGAATCACTCTTGAACTAATGATCAGACCAGTTACTGACTGATCACTTCATTGCCTCGCCCTGCAGTCTTGTTGTTCTGTGTAAGAGTCCTAACAAGACTCAGATGTTGGAAATCAGTCGTCTGTGAGAGGGGAAAAAAAAGTTTCATCACACCAGAAAACAATTTGTTGGATGCGGTGAAACCCAACGTATTGGGCTTTTTTTTTTTCTTCTTTGAACTGTTTAGGAAGGCTGTAGGGGCTTCCCCCTCTGGAAACGATTGTCATTCAAATGGTGTTTGCTTTACGTTAAGAAATGCATGATATACAGATAATTTTATAGCAACTGAAATAATTCAAAACTACACATATTAACCAGTTTGATTCCAAATTTTAACTGAAAATGTACAAAAGATGTGACTTAGTGTAATTACGTGGCTGATGATGTACGTACAGTTGTAAGGTTTTCTATTTTTAGGTCATAATTTAAAAGTCATAATGATGTCTGTCTAATGATGAATACAGTGGTTTTTAAACATGTGGCTATGTTTCTGTCTCATGGTTTTGGCTTAAACTGCCATTGCAATATTAAGTCAAATTTAATATTGCAAAGTACTAAAGAGCTGCTCATTGAAGTGCTACACAGCCTTTATGAGCTGATACAGGTCCCCTCTGGCTCCACTGGTCATGCCTTGGATAAGTCTTGATTGCTCATGTCTAGGATGAGAATACCTTTAGGGACAATTCGGCTCAGTAATTTTAATTGTGTCATTGCGGTTGAGCTGCTGGTTTTGAACGTATTAGGCTGACTTACAGACAAAGGGTGGTCTAAATTAGAGATACACTCATGTTAAGGACAAGCTACTGAGTAGATCATTCTCAGTGACTGCAAAGCATCAGTGATAATTCAGAGCACTTTGATTACAATCTGATTTTAAATTAAGCAGTGCTGTGTCCTTTTAAGGCTCTGTTTTGTTGCCCTCCCCTGTGAACACATTATTTGGAACATACTACATGTGCTCAAAATGGAAACGAACACGGGTCAGCATGTTAACTGCGCCAGTAAGAGAAACATGGGTAAACACCTCTTTCTCATGCAGCCTCAGAAAGTGTTCCAGACTCCTGAGCAAAGAGACATGACTTTTACATTTCATAAACAAAGATGTTCTGAGACGATGACATAGAACAATAAAACCGGTGCTTCAGTTTAAGGCTGTTTTATGATTCATACACGGCAGAATTTCCAACAATCTCCACATAAAAAATAAAAAGCTGGTTTATAACCAAGTCGTATCTAAAGCTACAAACAACATATGAAGGCAGTCTCCAAGTACTGTAACGGTTTCAGTTAACGTCATGATTGTCACAGAAAGAATAGAAAGTCCTGTAGATCTGGTTTGTGTCAGTCACTGGACTGTTTTAGTATTCTGTGACTATTTTCTTGTGGGGTCTTTGAAGACTGATCCAGATGATTGTGGGACAGCTATACTGCAGCCAGTCTTGAAATGGACTCATTATAAATGTGCCTCTGAGGGTCAGATGACTAAAAGTTATATTACCAATGGAAACAAACAACACAGAGAGCCGACCAGTGCAAGACTGCTGTTCTTCTTCATTCACAACCGTCCTCTGAAATCGACAGTGAAAAGAAATGTTTATTTCTTAGGGACATGCAGAAAATTATAACTCAATGTGATGTTGTAACAGAGCTAATTATACATTTACTGGAAAGTGATGCCATATTTTGTCTTTTAGACACCAAATCTTACATCTGTGAAACAGACGTAACCCTCTGACATCTGTCTTACAGATATATCCATACACCAAAAGCATAATGAAACATACAAACAAACAACACTCAAACATACACATCACTGAGAACATAGGAAGTGTGTATAGAAGGCTTTGGGCCTCTTAATTGAAATATTTGTTCCTGCTTTTGAATGCTAGCTCTTTAAGACTTGGATAACATCATTACTATTAATTGATTGTGGTTTAGGATAAACATTTGCTGTCAGTGGAAATGGCATCAACAAGGCAGTGAGAATTTAAATAATTTAAACTGGCCCTGATTTCTTATGGCAAGACCATTTGTGGTATAAGTGGACAAGTGGCTATCGGTAAGCAAATAGGGTAGTCCACACTGGAGTAGGTTCAAGTTCGGACACCACAAAACCTCATCGGATCCACAGATCTGCATTGAGTTTCATTCTCTATTTGTGAATGGTAAATGGACTGTATTTATATAGCGCGTTTATGCACTGGCCAAAGCGCTTTACAGGGAGATTATACACCATTCACCCATTCACACACACATTCACACACCGATGACTACAAGGCTGCCGCACAACGGCGGGAGCAATTTGGGGTTCAGTGTCTTGCTCAGGGACACTTAGGCATGTGGGGAGACCAGGAGTCGAACCACCGACTTGCTGGTCAGAAGACGACTTGCCCTACCTTGTGAGTCACAGCCACCCCACTACCTTAATTACAAACTTCATTCAAAAATATCACATGGTGCCAGGTCTACAATTGAATTTTAATATTAACTAAATGAAAAACAGTTACTGTGTGACTTGTGCAAAAGCAAGAACTTTAAATACAGTTGAATATAGTTGACACTGACGTGCTGATGCTTATTTCCATCACTTAGCTTCCTGTGAACCCCGGTTGGTGAAATGAACTTTGTGACTTTCTTCATTTGGTGCCTTCCTCACTTTCCTATTAGACTTTGAAACAACACTTAAAGTCCCCCCTATTTAGCCATTAGGTACTATTTAAGCATGCAATAAATGGGTTATAACACTATACTGTAACTTCAGCAGATATAACATTTATTAATGTTTTTGTCAAAAACCTCTATTGACATCCGTAACTGGAGGCTGGTGTATAAATTGATGTATAATTTCTGAAAACTATTATAATAATAAACACTTAATGTTCTTTTACTTGCCTATAGTTACATCATACCGTGCTATAAATAAAGTGTTTGAAATGTAGATGCTGTGTATAAATGCTCAGACCCCCACCTTAAAGTGTTACCAATTATTGGCATAAAAAATAGGCAAAGCAGTTTTGAAACAAATCCCCTGTTTTTGCTCAACATATACTTTACTAACAATCACATCTATCTAAGATTATTGTTTGGGCAAAGCCCAGTAGAGGTACGTGGTCTTCACTGAAATACTGATGTAAGGAACTAGGAGTGTTGGTTCTGGGTGAATAATGCAGCAGGTGGATTAGTTCTGGTTTCAGAGAAAGCGAGCAGGCAGATAAATTAATGATTACAGCTGCTTCCATTCAGCTTTCTGAGCGATAAAAGGCAAGAAAAGGAAATGAGAACATGCAGATCACAAATATCATTGCTCACTTACTCAAACATTACAGAAGTAAAGTAAACAGGCACTTTTATTTTAAAAGTAACTCTTCAAAAATTTGTTGTTTTGAGGGTTTATATTCATGGCCTTATGTTGTTGTTGTTGTTGTTGTTGTTGTTGTTGTTGCTGGGGCCTTTCAGTTTTATTTGAAGGCATATACTGTATAACTAACACATCTTTGTAAAGTCCTCGAGTACAGTATTATGAAATGTAGTTGTCCTATTGTAGCCACCTGCTTTAAAGGTCCAGCAGTAATTTCCTGCATTACTGCACATTTAACGGTACTGAGCACCTTTTATGTGACTATAATGGAATTTGACATTCAGCATAAACTGGCATATCTGTCACAGCCAGACATGTACTTTATGTAGTAAAAGAAATACAGAGACATGTAGGATGAGTGAGAAGGGGCAGGTTCTTTGGGGTAGGGTGTGAGGAAGAGAAACCGAAATTTAGAGGTAATTGCCTTTGACAGTTGGTGATTCTCATGGCTGTTTTGTTTATTTCACCAGGCAGGAAGTTGAAAGCAGAGTAGGCCTGTGGCCATCATCAAAAGGTGGGATGAGTGCCAGAACCAATCAAACGTTGGCTGTCATGTTGTCTAAAGGCAGGCAAACAGACGAGACATGTCTGTAAAACTCATGTATGCAGTATTCACTGCTTTCATCTTTGCATGTCACATTAAGTATGTCTATTTAGCAACTAAACCTTTCACTGTTTTTAGCCATGTCAGTGACACGGCTCCTTGGTTGTCAATGGCGGTTGGTCCCTTTGTCAGTCATCAGTCAGTGTCGGGCATCTAGCATCAAGTTTCAGTTTTAATTTCTAAAATATATTGCTTTACAACCAAAGGCCCTCAAATTCTATGACATTCCCTTCAGCCCTAGCTGCACTTTTTAGTGCTAATTATCACATGTAACACACTAAAGACAGTGCACATTATAATGAATACACCTGCTAAATACCAGACTCTTCGCTTTGTCACTGTGAGCATGTTAGTGCAGTGTGCTGACTTTTAGCACACAAGTCAAACCACTACTGTGTGTACAGTAGGCCTCACAGAGCTGCTAGCATAGCTGTGGACTCCTGATCTTGGTACTACACTTTATCTTGCTACTAATGTCTGTAGAAAATGTTCCTTATAATATTTTAATTAACTTTCATTACTAGAATTAATTATTAGACAGAATACAGAGTCTTTTGTAAGTAAAATTGATTAGATTAGATTATTATTAACAATTCACCTGCACATTTACATTACTTTCACAAAGATGTCCAGTGCTATATTCATTTCATCAGGCTTGATCCATGCTTCACAATAACCAAAGTTCACTTGAGAAGTCTCTGTAGGGGATATGTCTATGAAGTGAGTACCATGACATGCAATATTTCATCAGGCAGAAGGTAAAATGGAGGCCAGGTGTGCATGTGGGAGTGAAGGCTCATGGGGTATTTGGTCAAAATGCTCCCAGACCTTTTAAGCACAAATACTATCCTGCTTTAGAGAGCACTGAGCAGCACCCTCTTCCATTTTAAAGATGGCTTTCTGTGCTCTCTTGATCTTGACGCTGGTACAAACATACGCACCCCCAACTTCCCGTGCTTAATGACACAGTCATTGGCAACATACAGCTTTGCATAAAGGTCAGAGGTCAGAGGAAAGAGCGCGACATGGGAAGCTCTATCAGCACTTTTCTAATGTTACAGGGGATTTTATAACCTTCCACAACAGGCCCCACACACCCCGACCCGCTTGACTATAACACCCTTGTCTGTTACTTTGGCCACAGTTGGAACCGAACACCTGTCCTGCTTCGTGTACTGAGGCTGTATTTCAGGTATCGGGTTTAAGTGGGCCAATGACTGCCCTTCATCCTTTTTCCTAATCTCTCTATGCATGCTCCATTAGCAGGTAACCAGTGTACCTCTAGCCTTGTCCCACAGAGAGTGTATATGCAGAACAGGTTAATGTAAACCTCCCCAACATGACACATTAGTGATGAAAAGAGAGGGCGACAGGAGTTGAAAGGCAATAACGTTTAGTCTCTGGTGAGAGCTCGAGCAGACAAAGCCCTGTGATGTGGTGAAGCCATCAAGCTGTCCCCAGCTACACAGGTAGACAATAGAAAGCCAGCTCAAAACCCTGCAAAACTCATTCCGTCTAGACAAGCAAACCAAAGCAAAAAGAGTCCAGACAGAGAAGATGAAGACATTTTGTGAGACGAGCAAAAACACTGAGCTGAAAGTGCTTTGAAGCACTTAAATTAACCTGCTAAGCACCTGTCTCAGCAAAAGGACACTGCTTTCAACATCAGTCTGGAATGATTGTTCTTCAGATGTCTTGTTGTCAGATGTTTAGAGAATATGTTAAACAGATTTTCTCAAGATGAAAAGATTCTAAGTCTTAAGTGTTAAGACATGTTCATACAGTACAATATTATGAGTTGAAACTGCAGCCCTGAGCCACAGACATTACTCCAATTTAAGGTAGATTGTCAAATGGGGCATTTATCATCCTTCATATCAATATTATTACTTACCAGTTTGAGTAAGCACCACAAAAATACTTCAGAAATGAATCGGTGCAGCACATGTGCCAATGTGACAGTGGAAGAATTTGTCACCACATAATAAACACTACCACCGTTGATCCATATTTTTAATATGATCCATGTCGTTTGCCAGTAAATGACTAAATATACTATGTTCTTGGAGCACTATTACCAATTCATAGTTCTGAAACTCCACTGAAAGTAGTGTTTTAGGAATTTACCGGGGTAAAAAGGTTTGCAGAATAACTGATGATGCTGCAGGAATAGTTTAATAGATTTACACACCTGTGTTCCTATTCAGACTTTTTATACCCAGAAACTCAAATGTCTGTCTTGCTGTTTTGCTGTAGCTTTGTGTGCAAGCTGTGAGTAAATCAACAGTTGAAATAATTTATTGTACTCCAGTCTCTCTTCAGTCTAAATGTATCTGTGACTGTTGATTAATAATACTGTGTCTAAAGCCCATGACACATCAAGCCGACGCCAACCGTCGGGCCATCGGTGAGCGTCTGTCGCCATCACATTCCTGGTGTGTCCTTAAACATTGGCATTAGTTGGACTCTGTCAGCGGCTTTTCAGCCGATCCAGCGCGTTGAATAGGTGGCGTACTTCATCAGCAAGAGGGACCACTGTGATTGGCTGTCTGGCTTAGCGAATCACTGCACGAGAAGAGAACGGTTTGGGAAATCTCCTTGAGCCTGTCACTGTAGTAACTGTGATTTCACACATTTACTGCAGTTTACCCTTGTTTTTCCTCCTCTCTTCTTCCACAACCAAAAGACCGAGGGCAGAAAATGGCAGTGTCATTTGCAGCTTCTTATCACACGTTCTCAATTAGAAGCAGCTGTTGTGAACGAGAGCTGTTGTGTTTACACTTGTATTTCCACTGGCTGTCGTCGTCTTTCCCCCTCTCAGCGGCAAATACAGATACTGCCACCTGACGGCAGGGGGAAGTTATTTTTCTTACATACATAGGTGCAGAGTGTACGCATGTTAGCCATTGGCTGTAGTCTGTGCAGCGTGTTCAGATGCCACTTTTCAACCCGACTGGCCCAGAAAAAGGCAACATGAGGTGGCGCACCAGTCAGCCTGCGTTGCTGCTAGTTCTTTCATGTCAGCTTGGTGCATCTCTGCCCTAATGTTTCAAGTTTTTACAAGGCTTGCATGAAGCCCTGCAATCATGAGCTCTAACTCCCTTTGATTCCACACTGGGCCTCACAGCGACACATTTACAATGTTAGAACAAGCTACTAGAGGTGGTGTACTGTACACTCACCAGACACCCACAAAACACACAAGTGAACCTGCGGTTTTCAAACCACAACAAACACTTGAACTTGGACACAGGGCTAATCCCATGTCTGTAGTGTTTTCTCCTGTTTACACTCTGCAGTTAGTGATGGGGCTATTAGACATGAGACTTGATCTCACATAAAAGGAGTCCTCATGCTTCATCACAATAGTCTGTTATTGTAATGAGAACAGTGAGGCTGGACTTTCCTTTGTGTATCTGCTGAAATCTTGACTCATGATTTCCCACAGCGGTTGTCCCTCACATGCTCTAACTGAAGGTATCTGTAACTAGTTTTTAAAGACTCGGTTTGAGGCTAAGGGCCACACCAGGACAGTCATAAAGGTTTTGGTGACAAACTAAGGCTTTGTTGCTTTTAGTCTTTTTGTGAGATTTGATGACAATAACAAAAATCTAGAATGCCGCCAGTCTTATAGTTCAAAGTAACACTTAAAGGATAATCTTTCTTTTGAGTACATGTACTTTAATACTTACCCCACATGAGCCTCAACGAAAGCTGTCTGTAGCCTGCTCTTTTACAGAGGACAGCAGCTATATGAAACTTGGATTCACTTAATGCATCAAAATGTTTAGTCCCAGCAAAGAGAATGTAAGGAAAAAGTGTATTTTATTTTTATATGAGATATCTGAGCAGTTAGTGGACAGTAAGCTGTTACAGATATTTCCTTGTGGATATGACAGTGACATATAGTATAGCTCTGTCATATCTTTGTACATTTCTAAGGGTTCATTCATATGGTGGCCATTGCAGCTGTTGACTTCTATGTCATGCTCATCAGCATGAGTCAACTTTGGCCACATAACTCTTATAATAAGTCGGAATAAACTACGCTTATTCCTCTCGTAGAGGTTGTCTGCCTCTCTCTGCCTCACACATAGACACATGGTCACAGAATTTGCATACCCTTTTGCAGTGAGTTGTCTGCTGAGGCCAACTCCCTCATATGGAGGCAGCAACACACAAAGACCTTTGATGCCACAGATACAGTGCCAAATGACTAATAGAACGAACAATGACTAATAGAACGAACAAAAAGTATTAACAACAGTTACCGGAATACAGGTCATGAACTTTTGTAACTAACAAACAAACATGTCATACATTTGTTTGTATAGTGGTTTTGATTGTTGGGAGCTTCCAGACAGGAAGAGAAAATTCATGGTGTTGGCACAGTAGAGCTCATACGTGTGTGTGTGTGTGTGTGTGTGTGTGTGTGTGTGTGTGTGTGTGTGTGACATCAGCAAAATTAGTTAACTCACATCAGGGCTGGATTCCTCACAGGCAGCTATGATCTACTTAATAAAGCAGTAATACCTTACCTCGTACCTGTGAGTAAATTCTTGGCAGCAATGGTACCCCCCAAAAGTACTTGTTAGGACTAATGGGCTACATTAATTATTGTATAGCCTTATGTATACGCCAAGTTAGCAGTTTATTAGATACACCTGGCTAATAGTAATTCAGTCTAATACAACATTACTGCAGTAAATCCTCCTCCATAAAAGTGACAATGTTCAGGTTTTGCTCAAACTGTTGTAGAGAGGTGTTGATTTAACTGTATGTTCATTATAGAGACTGTAGTTTGAAGGGAGGGTTTATTGCATGACAATTAGGTCTAACTTCAAAAGTGAATGTACCTGTGTGCCCTCAGTCTTTGTTCATTTTCACAGAAAGTCAGATTATACAGATAACTTTCAATTTCTTTTTGCTTTTTTCCTCAAACACTGCTCACAAAAAAAAACAGCCGTGCAGATACTGGTACTGCAACAATAATTACATGATTTTTATTTTTAAATACAGGTTACGGATGGAGTTTTAAACATTAGAATTTTTGTTTTATATGATTTCTAACTCTTGGATGTATTATTCTTGTCCATGTCTGCATTCAGACAGAGTTAAGCCCTGCCTTTCTCATCCTTTTAACTGGAGCCAGGGGGGTTGCAGAGTGCGCCAACATAGGGGGTTTCCTGGACAAAAGCACAAGGTTGTCTGGCAAAATGGTTGAACCAGGCTATAGTGTCTTCATAAGTTGTACTGTAAGTTGCCGTGAATGCAGCAGTAGAAAAAAACAAAACAATAATTTATACATCATCTAGATTTTAAATGTGTCACTGTGTTACTCCAACTGGACTCTGTGGATCATATTTGTCTCGTCAGTGCACTACAGTAAATAATATTCCCCTACCAACACAGCCTCCTGCAGTGTTTTAATACAGCTGAATTCCTAATTCTGAGGACTCGATTTCCTGTTCCAGTTTGTGTAGAATTCATGTCATATTATTTCACTGGCAGCTGCTTTTATTCCTGTAGCTATGTTAGGAATACCTTTTGAAATAAAGTTTTTTCAATATGTGTTTTTCAGGCTGGTTCAGTTGAGATGGCTGCATGAGCAGCTGTACAAGATGAGTGAATCTGATGTATGAAGTTGTTGAAAATCAGATTTTGTCTGTTTATTTTTAGTTTAGTATATCCTAACTGTACCACTGGCATCTCCACCTTGTTAGATGTACAGTATGAGTTCCTTCACTGAGGCATTCCTCTACAATGTACAAAATACAGTGGTTTCTTCTTGACCTAATAAAAAACGGCCACTGAAATAGGTAATGAAGAAATACCATACTATTGGCTCATTCTGCATCAGCTCAACACATTCTGCTAAGATGTGGCAAGATAACGATAAAATTAAAAGTTTGGACACAATCAGTGTATCTGATCTGTCAACCATGTGGTGTAAGTAAGTAATGCATATCATGGGTAGACCAACAAGCCAGCATTAGCTTAGCACTTTTTTTAGCCATGTGGACTGACAGAGTGAGACAGCTGAGCAGCCTACGAAATTAAAACTATGCCATCAGAGACACATTAACCACCTGCTGTTGTCATGGGCTGCTCTTTTCTTCAACAACACATTCTGCACTGTTGGTTCTGTAATTTTCCAGTGGCTTAGCCGACTCAACATGAACACTTGACACACTGCACTTTCATACCTGTAGCAGGCCTCTAGTCAAAGCGGTATTCCCTGCAGATGTGCAAGCAAGCTGTGGATTGGTACAGTAGGAGCACTTACAGAAGGCAGAAGGGGCTCTGATTTTTATTAATGCGAACTAAGAGTCAGTCTTTTTTTTCCCCATTTGTCTCATTTATATTTATACACCTTATTGTATATTGGCAGTTTACATGCAGTGAAAACATTTAGCAGCAATAGCAGGAAGTTGTGTGAAGTTTGATTGAGGTGAGAGTGGTGACTGGGCACATGAAACACTGGCGGTCTATATTGCAGCAGCTCAGCTTTGCAGCCCCTCTCATACTTGGAATGTGACATTTTCATAATTTATCCATTACCTCATTTTTTTTTACTGCTAATCTTAGCCAAATGCTGTAAATTGTCTCATCTTTACACTGCTTAAGTTTCAACTTGCTGGCCTGTAGGAAGAAATGTGCAGATACAAAACTCAGCTACGTTTGAACAGATATTTGCAATATGAGAGCTTAGTTTAGGGTACGTTTGAGCTTTAAGGTCCAATAAATTGATGGATCCTCCAAGTTGGCCCCTCTACTGACATTTCTGATTGAAGTGATAAAACAAGGAGACAAGTATTTTATGTCATTTATTGAAGGAGGTGAAACAAATAGCTCAAAGCACAATTCACCAGAGAAATCAGAGAAAACAGCAGCATACACAGAGAGCATGTACCACCGCCAAGGCACATTTGCTCACACAAATGGATGCATTGTGAAAAATGAGATCCAGAACAACACAATATGTCCTAAAATCCTCAATCCAGATTGGATCATCTTTTTGTGTGACCTTGAACAGCCAAAATCTAATAACTTCTAGGGTTGGTCCCCACCAATGTCTGTATAAAGTATGCCAATGATCCATCTAGCCATTTGGCAGTAATTATTATTATTATTACTATTTGTTTTTGTAATTTTTTGACCAATGAATGCTGAAGCTTGACAGGTAACATTTATTTGTTGAGAGATGATAAACTAATAACATTATCAGGCATTGATTAAGCCTTTCACTGGTGAAAATTACAGTACCCTGTCTCGGTGGGTTGCTACAATGCCAGTCCATGAGACATAACGTCAATAGTCGTATTAGAAAATGCCCAACAATGACATTTGTTTACAATCAAGAGAAAAAGCCCTCAAGCAGCTGGAGTAATTATGATTCTTGTCTGTCAGGAGCAAAGGAGGAAGTCTGGTCACATTATTTTAGAGGAACAAGTTCCCCAGAGGGAGGAGGTCGTGTTGAATGGGTCAGCAAAATGCTGGGCTTGGACGTGGGAGTCAACTGTTCACTTCCTTACACAGTCAGTGTTGGTTTCTTTCAACCACAATCGCCTTAACCACGTGGTTATAATTGTAACCATGACAACAGAAGTCCCTTAACCTTAAACAAGTCCTCATTTTAAGCCAAACCCAACACTAACACACCACTTTTGTAACAAAGCCCAACCAAACCTTGAAGCTAGATTTGTTATATGTTACAAATTCAATTCTTCAGCTGTGACTTGTGGTGGTTTTGAACAACTGACAAATGGCATCTTCCTGTTGATAGTGACATCAGATCAAGATTTGTGTGTTCTTCTGAATGGCATTGGATGCACAGAGGACATGTTGTAGGCCTCAATTGCTTGGATTTAGTCTTTGGTCTTCTTCTGCATTGGAAAAAGTGCAGTCTAAACCTGATTTGTTCCAGGAAGGCCATTGTAGTTTGATAACTTAAGTCTAATGAAATGGCAAATGTACCTTTTTCACATTTTGAGCAGTTGCAGTGGCAGTAAATCTCTGTGGTGGATGCCATACCCTGCTCACCCTGGATTTTAGTATAAAAATGTGATGCTAGCAATGTGTCATATGCATGTTTTAATTTCTTTGGGTATCCAATGGGAAAAGAGTTTGGTTCATTTTTATTTTAGATTATTAATAACACAGGAGTATTTTTTTTGGCCTGAGTTGAGCACTTTACAGCCACCAGTCATTGCCTGTCCAGATTGTAGGGACCTCCAGCAGTAGATAATACTCCGGTTCTAGTCTGGTTAGCTCGGGAAAGGGTGACCAACATTCTGTCTTTCTCAGTGCTTTCACATCTATTGTTTTTTTTTTTTTTTACCTGCAGTATCTCTGCCCAGCCTTCTTTCATTGTCCTTCATACACATTTATGAAAAATTATAAACATTGTAATTTTCTAGAATTGTTTTTCCCTTCTGAATTATGGACTTAAATCAATCCAAAACTCCAGTTCCCAGCATGCTCATCTGTTCCACTGTTAATGCAGCAGATGCAGTGATCCTTACTGTCTGTCAATAAGTCTGATGTTATGTACATCTCTTCTGCTCATCCAGCCACTAGCATGAAATCAAGATGAGTCTTGATGTTGGGGAGGGAAAATGTTCAACCTGTGATGGCAGGAAACATTTTGTTTTGTTCCAATATTAGATTGAATCACAAACTGGAGTACATTGATTTGCTGCACAAAAGCTTTCTCAAGTTTCCTACTCTTCTAACTTTTATGCATATGAGATCATCTTTAAGTGAAATTTTAAATAAAAGTGTAACTACAGTGAGCTGAAGCTTTTCGTGATGTCAACTATTCATGTTAGAAGGGAGACTACTGAAAAGAGTGGGTGGGCTGTGATTTGTAAGGTGATGTCCTTGGACAAGTGGTAAAGTTATTTAACAAAGAGGGAGATGCCACTAAGATGCATTATTACATAGCCTAAAGCCAGCATTGAGGCAAATGCTCTGTGTGCATGTAAAAATCAGCATTTAATTGTTCTGCTTTTAATTTGTTACTCATCATTGTTATTAATAATATTTACGGTCCCATGTTCTGCAGAGTTTTGGAGCTGAAATTTAACATTGTCTTCAGTTTTTGATATATTATGTATCAGCTTATTTCTGCAGTCCAAGACATTTCTTTACTGTTGCAACACTGCCTCACTCTAGCAATTCTTTCACTGTCACTCCCTTGTGCAGCAGAGAGATGTTGTCCAGCTGTGAAGAGCTTCCAGGAAAAATGCTATCAGACAGCATTAGCCCGAATAACATGGTTTAGTAATCATTTACTAACAGGCTATGACGTAGTCTCACATGCAAGACAACCAACGTCTAAGGCAGGGGTGGCCAATTCCAGTCCTCGAGGGCCGCTGTCCTGCTTGTTTTCCAACTATCCCTGCCTGACCTGCTGCTGATTACCTGGCTCAGGTGTGTTCAGCCAGTCAGAAGCTGGACAATGGCTGAACACACAAAGCACCGGTCTAAGGCATTATTCACTCTGCCTGTGTTTCTGGATCACACCATTCAGATGCTTGGGGTCACCTCCATTTTTCCAGTTTTCAATTTGACATTTAAGCAGTCCAGTGAATAACCATAAATGGTTTAGCTGTAAGAAGTAAACTGCCAGAGGTAAAACAAACAAGCAAAAAAGAAAAAAAAAAAGACACCAAAACCTAAAAATCCATGTGAATTTCATATAAAGCAGACTTTTTTCAGGGATCAAGTAGCCCAATAGGTTAGCTTCTATCCTTTCTGCAGCAAAGGAAGTAAATTAACCCTGGAAAGCTGATAAAAACAATTCCTACAGGTGTCTGAACCTTTGACTGCATGAAGTATAACAACAAATTACCTGCACAAATGCAGTGTTGGAAAAGACTGCCACACCTTCTGAGGCCTTATTTGAAAAAGGCCACTTATCAAAGGTTTGCATGCCTTTAATAAGGTTTCATCCTATAGCAGGATTTTGACCCAAAGAAGACACCTCCAGGTTGTGCAGAAGAAAAGAACAAGACGGTCAGTCAGCACAGTGTCCAGACTTTCCAGGTGAAGCAACCTACAAGTGCAGCACATTGTATGAGAACTTCAGCAGCAGTGCTATCTATCCAAACAATATTTGATTTCAGCTGTGGAAAGAACACTACAGGTGTGTTTGGCTGTTGAATTACACTAATAACAGCTGGAAAAATGAAGGTGAACCCAAACTTTTGAACAGTAGTGTACATGTAATTCAACCCTTCTCTCCTCTGAATATTTGACAAGCAAAGCTCCAGCAGGTGACAAAGATAGAAAGCAAGATGTGGGCAAAAAGCTAATTTGAGGTGTTTCTTTCCCCCATTGAGAAGTTAACCTTAGCCAGATAAATGTAGATTAATTTACCTGATCAGAAACACATGGTTAAACTGTTGTAAGGCCCTGATTAGAACTGAACCCAAGGGCCAGGTACTCTAGATCAAATTCATGACTGTAAGTACATGGAGATTCATTGCCTCTGTGACATCAGTGGATCAAAGCAGTATCAGCAGATTGGATTACCGAACCTACAGTAACGATAACTGAGATGGAGAGAAAGAGGCAGGAGAAGCTAAAAACAAAATGTGATATCTCTTTCTCAGTAATCCCTTGTGTGATGACATTATTTTCATGCTGGTGTCTCCCTCATTACAGTAAACCAGAACACATGTACATGGTGTTGTTTGTTTGTGCTTGTAATTAAAGGCCCTTCACTTAGAGACACTTAAGTCTCTCCAGGCTGAGGCACACACAGAGAGATGTCTGTTCTACAGTAAAACTAAATGAATCATTGTAATTATTGTCAGACGGGTGCTGCGAATATATCAGAAGCCAACACAATAGTGTCATATGAGCACAGGCATCGCTTTAGTTGAGAAGTGCGAATATGTATGCAGGGTTAAAAAAACGCTGTTAAAGCAGTGAGGTCAGGTTGCAGGTGTCAAATCGCAAATATTCTGAACTCATCTAAACAGTAATTATCCTCATAAAATTTTCTGTGTTCCAAGAAAGTTTCTAGATATTTGATGGCAAACTGTACCTGCAATATACATATCGGTACATGAGACAAATGGTTTAAGCAGTGCTGAAATACTTTTTCAGAAATGGAAAAAGACACAAAAGCACTGTGGGCCAAGTTGATTCAGCTACAGAGCATATTTTCTTTCTCTTTTTGTGCTGTGGTTGGGTAAAATCCCTCCATGCAAATGCTGTAAAACCATCTGTCCAAGAGGAGAGTAATCAGTGTCAGGTGAAATAACATGGATGGGCTGTGACTCACTGGAAAAATTCAAATGTTGATTAAAAATATGTATTGAGATTTTTTTAAGTGTACAAGTGCAAATAGCCATACATTTTTATTACCTTTTTTTAATAGAAAGCAGTGGTGACAGATGTATTGTCTTAAATATCAAAGTAGCAATACCACCTTGTTCAAAAACCAGTATTTAATTGTTCAAAAACCAGTATTTAAAATTTTGTAAAAGTACAGAAGCATTATTAGTGAAGTGTATTTTAAACTTGCTGTAATCAATATTCTTATATTGTTTGTAGCATCAACAAAGGAAATTATTTATTTGTTGGAAGCATTTACCAGCTGAAGAGCTGCATATTTACTGTACCTCAGTAGTTAGTGGAGGCCACAAGCCGAACTACAAGGACAGTAGATTTGTCTTAAAACCATCAGGGGGCCAGAAACATGACTCCACATAATGTTGATCTGTGTCTGCAGAATTAGTAACTTGGCCAACATGTTTGCCATACAAGACTTATAAGGTGTGTTTTACAGCTCGCCTTTACAGTGCCCAAATATTCCTTTCTTTGGTCTTCCTTGCATTCCCAATGTTCTATCAAACTGTACAGTGTTTTCTCTTAACTATGCATTTATTAGGGGAATTATTTTACTACAAAACTCAAAGGCACATCATAGAGTAAATCAGGAGGGCTGTTTACACTGAGGCTACAACAGTGCATCTGCATTTTTCTGATTATTTTATTACAAGCTGTTAGGTATTTTTGGTCAGATAGAAATTAGATAGATACTTTATGTATTAGAAATGTTTAGTGGAGATAGGATGTCTAGTTAGACTGTTAAATGCTTAGTCATGCTTATGAGTTTCTACAGGGTACATCTGGTCAAGGATAACTAGAGAGAAGAGTTGATGACTGTCAGCAGACAGGGTGTTTAATATTATTATTATGACGTGTAGAACTGTAGACTTAGCCATAATGTTCCCATGTTCAGTCACGACATGTATTAGAGGTCGTGAGAATGTTTTTAGCTACACACCACTTAACCAACAGACATACACATTCACACGTTGATTTGTTTCATGTTTTGACTATTGCCAGAGCCAGCTGCAAAGCTGGTGAGAGAGAGACGTCTCGGTTGACGTTTCTGTGTAGTATGGGGCTAGCCCGACCGAAGGGATATAATGTATATGCCTGGTGGGTTCAGGGTCTTTCATCTTACATCTGCCTGCGTGCAGGTTGGAGGTGCAAGATGCCTGAGCATGTAATGTTAATTTCTGCCTGTGTTCATGGAATAAATCATTACTGTTTTGTAGTTACTTGGACTGCCTCGTCTCTCAGAGTCAGTATGGTAAAAAGTACCGGGTACAACAAAGCCATTATGGCTAGATTTATAAAATCATATATGCTCAGCAGTGCCAAGCATAAAATCTTGTATCTTCTATTTTTGTTATTCATATTATCTCGAAATTGAAGCAGTATTTGATGGGTTGGGAGAGATATGTGACTATTTCAGAACGTACTAGATAACCCCAAAGCCAAACATGCCCTTTTGCTTAGGTGTTGTTCTTTTGGAGAGGCAAGGTTTTCACCCAACAGCAGCGGTATCAGTGAATGTGAATCAGTCTCCTCTGGCTTTGGATTGTTTAGTCTGAGAGCTCGACTCCACCATCTGCCTTACAGCTGCTTGGTAGAGGGTCTAATTAGAACAGTGATCATGTCCAATCATCTATACTACATTAAGCTAACCTCTAACAGGAGGTCATGAGGAGGTCAGGGAGCATTAGGGCTGAAAAAGCTCCCGATTGTCAGTGAGGATAAGGTTGATAATGTTTACCTTACAACCAAAAGGAATATTTTTTGTAATTGTAGAAGCTGAATATGCTAATAATTGTTAGATTCTAACCTTTTTGTTAGAAATTAACCCAATTCTTTTGTTGGAAGCACGAGAAGTGACGACAGGAGAGGACTGTTTAAAATCAACAGAAAGTTTACTGAAAGTCTGATTACTAGCAAGTCTTACAGCGCTGGATTCAGAGAGCCAGAGCTCCCACAGGAAAACCAACTTCTGAATCCCGAATCTTGTTTTACAATGCATTTTATCTTCTTGGGCTGCTCCGCCCTGCACAGAGGTACAACATTCGACAGCTTTTGATCCTATTCTCCATTTGGTGTGAACCGGAGCTCCCCTTGTTTCAATGTGTTAAAGTCTAGGTGTATGTGTGTGTGTGTATCTCTCATGTGGTAACTTGGTCTTGATCAAGCACACAGAAAAATGAGTTAACTGGATTGCAGGCCCCCTATGTGTGTGTGAGACAATAAGCATGCCCAACTGGCCAAGTGGTTATCTCAGGTGATGAGACCCCCTGTGTGTGTGTAAGACACCTCCTGGTGGGGCAGAACTTGGGATATGCTATGTGTGTCCAGGTGTGGGCTAGTGGGGCTTTGTTAAAATGTAAATAGGTTGTCTGGTCACAAAGAGATGCAGACATCTAATCTCTACACAGAAGTTACAGCACTCAAAGTAAGCAGATTCTGCTTCATTATAGCTGTAAGATACATATAAGCAAGGGAAACAAATGCATTAAAATAACCAAAGCTCAATAGTTCTGGACAATCATCAATACAGCTGTAATATACATAACCAAATAAGATAAAGTTATGAAAGGTAACTACAGGTATGAGAAGTAACTAAAGCTTATAAAGTAACTAGAGTCTATAAGACTCAAATCTTACATAATAAATGTTAATTTGAACAGAGGCTACTTTATTTGTCTAATGTGAGATGTGCACAGAATAATATTGTAAAGTAATAATAGTGGTTGTTCTCAGCAGCTGTTGGAAAAATTTTAAAATAATTTTTATAGCAAACAGCCTCTTTTTGTCTCGGGATGTTCTGCTCTTTAACCAAATAATTTCTCACTCCACAGCATTGCTAATGTTCTGTCTCATTGTTCTTTCACCGGTCTACCTTCTTTTTTACACCAGTCTACCTTATTTTTCCTCCAGTGTCATAACACTGAGGTCTGCCCTTTCCTAGCTATTCTCAACATCAGTTACAGTATCTTTTCCTCCTCCACCTCCTCTTCCTCTTCGTCCCTTTTCACTCCCATGCCCCTCAGCCCTGACACCAGCCTTGCTTTGAAGTCCTCTTTTAACAGCACAATTAACCCCCTCCTCCAGATGCTGCACTCACTTCTCACCTCCTTAATAAGGCACTCATACAAGAGAAGTGGCAGGCCTTTTTTCTCTTGCTTTCTCACACACTCACACACACACACACACACACACACACACACACACACTTAGATCACCAGGTCCTTTCAATGTGCCTGTAAATTCTTTGTCATTTGTCTGCAAACTTGGAGACCTCTTCCTGTGTATATACTGTGGCATTGTGTGTGTATGTATGTGTGAGAGAGAAATTGAAAAGAGACAGTTGGTTTCTGGTGGTTCAACTCTGTTAATTTAGCTTCCGGTGCTTTGATGCATTGTGAATCAGTGGTGACTGGAGATGAACAAAGCATGTAGGCAGTGGACCACCTAATTGTTGCTCAGCATGTGCTCTGCTGTGCACAATATTTGTGTAGTTCAGTTCAAGAGAAATGAACTCAAACGTATATGGACATGCTATAACAGCCTCCACACTGTTAGGTATTTTTAATCAGATAGATATTGGATAGATACTTTATGTATTAGAAATGTTTAGTGGAGATAGGATGTCTAGTTAGACTGTTAAATGCTTAGTCATGCTTATGAGTTTCTACAGGGTACATCTGGTCAAGGATAACTAGAGAGAAGAGTTGATGACTGTCAGCAGACAGGATGTTTAATATTATTATTATGACGTGTATAACTGTAGCCTTAGCCATAATATGTTCTTATGTTTAAGTCACGACATGTTCTAGAGGTCGTGTGAGAATGTTTTTAGCTACACACCACTTAATCAACAGAACACACATACACACACACATTGATTTGCTTCATGTTTTGACTACTGCTATGACCAGCTGCAAAGCTGGTAACAGAGACGTCTCGGTTGACGTTTCTGTGTAGTATGGGGCTAGCCCCACCGAGGGGATATAATGTATAGGCCTGGTGGGTTCAGGGTCTTTCATCTTACATCTGCCTGCGTGCAGTTTGGAGGTGCAAGATACCTGAGCGTGTAATGTTAATTTTACCTGTGATCCTTTGAATAAATCAGCACTGTTTTGAAGTTACTTGGACTGTCTCGTCTCTCAGAGTTAGCAATGGTAACAAGAACCAAAGACCAACAACTTGGTGCCGTTTGACCCGTGAGCCAGCTGAACTCTTCAGACGACCGGTCCATTTTCCCGAGCAATGGTCCCGGACCAACAGCGGTAATCCTGTGCCAGGCTGAGGTGGAAATCTGATATGTGGTCCTGATTTGACTGGTTTCCCTGATGAGAGTGTGACCCCCTGGTTTCAGTCGCAGTTGTGAACAGTCCCACACATCAACGGGCCGGCCAGAAACTATAGGTAAGCAGAACCTTTGGTTTATACATAAACTCCGCACATTGAATTAATTCTAAATTAAAGTTGATCTGTGGGCTGCCCACTCTCGACGTTCTAAATTGGATCCAAAACAGTAAGGTTAATGAAACACACTTTTTTTTTCTGTTTTTGAATGCTGTGTTGGTTTGTTCATTGTCACATGTACAGTTAACAAAAGCACATAGTCTCATTTGAGGGGGAGTAAATGAGTGCC
>NW_018127955.1:317543-319247 GCF_001952655.1 Monopterus albus
TGTGTGGGTGGGATAACTGTACAAAAGGCTAATTAAAACGTTTTTCCACAAGTGTATCACGCTGGACAATAGGTTCATTGTGAAAATTCGTTGTGGAGTTAACTTGCCTTGTACAGCAGTGTAAGGCTCCGGGTGGGAAATAGGATTAGTGGGAAAAATTGCATCAGTTTAGGGTGACTGCTTGTCCTGTTGAGATAAAACGGTGGAATTGATTGGGAATTAACCCCCAGAAATTGTGCGCAGCAGGGGTTAGCCTGCTGTAGAAGCTTCACAATTTGATCAGTTTCCACCGGGCCAAGAGTCTCTCATAAACGGACAGCATCACGTGTGACATATTAATTTTTCATGATGGCTGACTGTGATGTGATTCAGGACTGGAAAAATTGCAAATCAGGCACACTGGGTGCTATCTTGTATCAATTGTTGAACAAATGGCTTGGCACACAGAGTTTAAACCAACATTGTAGTGAAAAAGATAGATTTTTACGCTGGTGAGAGTATGGGTGAAAGAGCCCTGTTTGGGTCCTATGACGAGGTGCCACCAGCAGATGGGGCTGTAAAACTGCTCGCTTGACTTCAAAGGCACGTTTCTGCCATAGGAGAGCGAGTTTGTTACAGAGGCACAAAACAGAAGCTAAACTTAAACAATGTGAGACATTTCTGCAAGACTGTGTCTGTTTTTTGGGCGAGTTTGAAAAAATCCAGAGAGCCACAATGAGTGTGGAAGTAGCACATGTCCCTGACACTCCCTCCAGTGACGCACACCCTCTGCCTCTCCTCCTCCCGCACAAGCTGCAGAGGAAGAGAAAGAGGACGCAGATTTTCAAAATAATGCTCACCACCAAATGCCATTACGTGCTTTTGCCAATACTGAACAAAGTGGTTCATCATTAGTTGTGATCAAAGGAGGTATTTTACGTACGGCAAGTTTTCCTGGTAAGGAGGAAGACTGGACTAGCGCGCAACAGTACTTAGATGGCGTAATTTAGGATCTGGGGCACAGACTGCCCCGCGCAGTGAGGAGCCAGGCACTTCCACGCAGGGTAGTGCAGTTGGCTCAGATGGTATGAAGGATTTGCTGAAAGCGTGTAATCTTTTGGTGAAAACTCAGACTTCCAGTGTTTGTACTGGGGCGCCATGGATCAGGGCTTTTCTCACTTCATGCTCTGGCTCCCTGCCAGCTCTCGGTGATTTCAGGCGAATCTTTACAGCGTGTAGCTCCTTAAGTATGCTACAAGAAGTTGAGGTCCTAGCTAATACAGACAGAGACGGTGATGCGGTCCCACTTCACGTGGTCATACAAGATCTTTGGCCGGTAATCAGGATGAAATATCCACTGCTGGCTCAGAATGTCAAGCTGTCCCATATTCCAGTGCAGACTGGGGAGACAGGCAGTCAGTATATATTGAGAGTGCGGGAACTCTGGCATAACTACAGCGGTGAGGACCCAGGTCAGGTTCAGAGTATTGCTGTGTTGTTTCGAAGTGCTGTCGAGGCTTCTCTATCTGTCAGAATTCAGCAGTGGCTCAAACAGGTTATCGGCCTACAGACTCTGCCTTTTGACCAATGGGCAGCACATATGGTTCAGTATATTGATAATGACAAAGAAGATAGAGAAAAAGATGAAAGGGAACTCTCATCCTTACAAGCACAGCTGACAAAAGCACAACTTAAAGAGATGAGAGATACAGTTAACAGAAATAA
>NW_018127955.1:325668-332426 GCF_001952655.1 Monopterus albus
CCGACATGGGCATAGCTAGCTGGCCTATTCTCCATGGTGTGGAGCCGCGCTTCTAAGTCTGTGAGCCTCGCCTCCATCTGACATTTATTACAAGTACCATTATCGCTAGAGGAGACAGAGGAATAACTCAACATGCGACACTCCGAGCAAGAAAAAGGAGGAGAGGAAGAGGGGGAAGCCATTGCTCTCGATTAAGCTACTAGCTTAGCTAGTTTCTAAACTAGCCGACCTAAAGTAGCAAGTTAAATTTGGTAGTTAGCAAGAACTTCTGCAAAACAAGTGCTTTAAGTGGTGCAAACGTATGTTGTCACTCAAAAATTCAGATGAACCTAGAAAATAGTGTTTAATTCCTAAACAATCTGGAAGCAAGCACAACGCAGTGCAAATACAGAAAGCAGGAAATGAGTACGGTTTACCGCAGGAAACAGCAGTCCGTCAAAGGATAACCAGCCCAAATGCTCTTAGTTGCATTGAATCAGCTTACACATACGGCATACATATAGAGGTCACTGCAACGAAGAACCTGCTTACATGCTGTAACCCTTTTGTGTTTTTAGTTCATTTTTCCCTAAAGTACTCAGCTCTGTAGTTGACCCTTGAGGGAGTGGCTTTGAGGGGGGCCTCTCACCTCTCGAAACACTAGGTGGCTGCATCTGGGGACAAAGGGACATTGATTTAGGTCGACACGATTTTGGTCGTGTCGAAAGGGGGAATTGTTAGGTATTTTTAGTCAGATAGATATTGGATAGATACTTTATGTATTAGAAATGTTTAGTGGAGATGGGATGTCTAGTTAGACTGTTAAATGCTTAGTCATGCTTATGAGTTTCTACAGGGTACATCTGGTCAAGGATAACTAGAGAGAAAAGTTGATGACTGTCAGCAGACAGGGTGTTTAATATTATTATTATGACGTGTATAACTGTAGCCTTAGCCATAATATGTTCTTATGTTTAAGTCACGACATGTTCTAGAAGTCTGTGAGAATGTTTTTAGTTACACACCACTTAATCAACAGACACACACGCACATTGATTTGCTTCATGTTTTGACTACTGCTATGACCAGCTGCAAAGCTGGTGAGAGAGACGTTTCAGTTGACGTTTCTGTGTAGTATGGGGCTAGCCCGACTGAAGAGATATAATGTATAGGCCTGGTGGGTTCAGGGTCTTTCATCTTACATCTGCCTGCGTGCAGTTTGGAGGTGCAAGATACCTGAGCGTGTAATGTTAATTTTACCTGTGATCCTTTGAATAAATTAGCACTGTTTTGAAGTTACTTGGACTGTCTCGTCTCTCAGAGTTAGCAATGGTAACAAGAACCAAAGACCAACAACACTGTGAACACTTTTCCACAAGACTGTGCAACTGTACAGCGTGAGATTTGCAGAGGAGCTCAGCTTGACATCTTGAAAGCGTACATTATCCACCCCCCCCACCAAAATATCTGCGCGATCTGGACATGCTCAATGTTTCCTGCACTGGTGGGATACAGTACATAGCCTTAAGCTCCTGGAGTAATTTGGTGCAGGTGAATCTGGCCTTTGTGACTCAGCCTATAGCACAAGGATGTTTTCTTCATAATCCAGGATCAAAGCACTGATGAATATCACTTGATAACAGTAGACATAATAAAACAGTAATGAAATTGCTTCTCTGTTCTATCTTGTTTTTGTCTTAGTCCTTATGTGTCCTGCTTGCCCAGGAGCGGGAGACAAAACTGTGATAGATGTTAAAAATGATTATATGTAGGTCTTGAAAATTCTTAAAAAGCACTGATGTCAACTTAAAGTCTTTAGTAAACATTAAAAAGTCTTAAATTCTATGCAAGTTCATATACACTTTGGTTGCTGGAAAGGTTTAGAAACACATGGGAAATATTCCAGCAAAATTCTAAATTAACATTTGTTTTCTTTAAATTGGTGCAGCTTATCAAAAGCTGGGTTAAATGATTAATTGCATTAGAAGGAACTGTTCTCCTCTACAGCTGAAATACTGTCAAAAATGTGATGTGCATAAATGTCAACAAGATCATGTAAATTCAAATAATTGTAGGCCTTATTGTCCCTACTCTTCTCTCTTCATTCTTTGACTGATTTGACTGTGAAAGGGGCACTGAATTGCATTCTGTGTGCTATTGAATTAGGCAAGCATCGCAGAAACCCTGATTAATGTTGTCAAAACGTTTGCTTTCATTCAGCCAAGAGAGTTTGGACACTAAAGATGGGCTGGGCAGTAAGGCTGGCTGGTAGTCACAGTTCCAGTTTGTCAAACTCAGAAAATAATTTTATAAGCTGCTAGGTTTGTGCACAGGGACACTGTCATGTTGAAACAGGAGAGGACTTGCTACACAATCCTGCTATAAATATCTTAAATATCATTAGAACTTGTACTGTAAGATTCTCAGTAATTGGGAATGAATTAATCTGATCAACAGTCTCAGGCTAGAAGTGCACAAAAGAGGGAATCTACATAGGTTTGGGCATGTAGTATACATCTTACCATCAGTCAGACGTGCTCAGCAGCTTTAAGAAGAGGGACTCCCAGCTTAGCCTGCTGATACTAGTTTCAGAGGATATTCCATATGCAAACACAGACGTGCTGCCTTCCTGTAATAACTTCCTCAGAAGCAACAGCAGCTCACTGTTTAGCTATTTAAAACCAGCAAGCCTTTGAGGAGGGAGGGTTTTCCTTCCCCACATCTCTCTCTCCCTCCCTCCGTCTCTTTCTTTCTGTCATTAATAATATGATATTGTCCCATCTGTCAGGGGAGCCAGCGTGGAGCACGTGTTTCCATTTAGGCTCATCAGAACCTGATGTGTGGAGGCCAGAGGGAGCGTGAGGGATTGAAACTGGGCAACCTGGACTAGAGTGGGAACCACAGCACAGGGCAGGCTAATTAAATCACAGGGTCTCCACCATTTCAGTGCACAGGTATATACTTTAGGGATACATGAAAAGGCGGTTTAGAAAGTGATTGGCCAGCTTTCAAAATACAGTAAATAGTCAAAGTTGTTTGACAGCTTTCATGTGATTTAACACACTGTAAAATTCATTTTTACCCTCTCATATTCTTTTGTTTCATGGCTCCCTGCCAAACCTTTACATACACATAATTTCCTCAACATACAAGTGATCATGCAATTATGCTGTCTTTTGTGATTGTTTTACAAAGTAAAGTGCCCTGGGACATGAGTAAGTTGACATCACTATTAACATATTTCTAAGATGCCATAATGTAAAACACAAACAAGAAAATAGCCTGATTAAAGGCCTTGTTGTACCCACTGCTATTACCGCACCTCCAAACAGTATTGCTGCACTCATTGTGTGCTAAATCAGATGCAGAAACAAACATCTCTAGGGTTTGGATCTGTAGCCAAAATACTCTGATCTCATTCAGCTATCCCACTTGTACTGTATACAGAGAAAAACAGCACTTCTGGTTTGTGTATTATTGGTTACAAGTTAAATACAATCAACACCAGTATAAAAATTGGTAATTTATGAGAGGATCATTCAACTGCTGCTTTTTTATACAATTTCTAAAGCTGAATATACACTGAATCATATTTAAACAATGTGGTTATTGTCTAGTTTCTATCCTTCCTGATGTGATTGACGCAGTATGAATGTAAATATTTGAGATTATATCGGTGTAACTGCAGCTTTTACAAGCATGAAACACTACATGCAATGTTTCATTCTAGAACTGAACTTCTCTGTGGTTTCCTATGTTGTGGTTTCAGTGTAATTGTATCTGTGACCTGGGTTGCCGCCGCAGTCAGTGGAAATGTACTGTATCAGTGTACCCAGAGATGGGGCAGTGGAATAACACTCAGTTGTAGAAATCCCATCTGCTATCATGTTGTAGCACCATCTCAAGCTTTTCTCTCCAGGTGAGAAAACAGAGAATTTGTGATGTTGCCCTAGTTTGCCATCCAGAGTCACAATCAAGATGAGACTGAAATTTGTAAAATGTTTGTGATCTTTCAGTGATGTTAGTCGAGTCAGAAAATATGCGTTTTCCTGCAGGAAATGTTCCAGGAGACTGTTACAGTCACCGTTTCCAGCTGATTCTCCATGGACCTGCGCACTAGTTTCAGATTATGATGGACAGAGTTAAATGTTCATATACAATGTGTAGATTTGACTGTCCTAGAAAGATTATATTGTCTTGGTAAGGACCTCCCTGGCTGTGGGGAATACTCCTGTAGCTGTACAGGGAAACTTTGTGTATCTAAGATCAAATCAGGCCAGAGTCTGATCGCTCTCATCATTCCTATTCAGTACTGCTTCACGGGCTTCTACCGAGAGCCAAATGTAGATTACTCAAAAGCGTCTCTGCATTAATATCATCTTTTATCCATTAGACTTTGGTTCAGAGATCATTTTAAGATGCCTAGAGGAAACACATCCCATAGATTCCGATTCATTTTGATTTGGCTTGATTCTATTTGGTTTGCCTCAGAGAGAGTTTTTGAATGTTCTCCATCAGAGGACAGACTTGGAGTAGAATTAAAACCTTGTTTTTCACCAGAAGACAAATAAAAAATGTGTTTATGGTGTTTGGGGCAGTGCCATGTGATGCTGCCATATTGTAATTTAGTAACACACAATAATTTTTCTTTACTGCAGATACTGCAAGTTTGATTCAGTGTTTAGGTGCCTTTTTTATGGGTGTATGCGCATGCATTCATGTGCATGAATGTGTGTAAGTATGTTTGTGTCCCACAATAGGCTGCAGGCGAGGTTACATCTTGCAGCAATTAAGCTGCATGCGTCTCTTACGCCCCTCCATTCATCTACTGCAGGGTCTGGTTTCAAGGCCAGCCTGCATTAGACAAACTGAGAACATTTTGACAGTTTGGTGGCTTGGGCAAGATGGGTGAACACAGTAACATGTTGCACACATCGGTTAATTACTTGACAATAAAATATGGTTGTATTAGCTGAAATGTAAACAGGTTAACAGAACTGATGAACCCTAGAGATGTGCAACAGAAAGAAGAGATGAAAAAGAGGAGGGGGGAGGAGGGCAAGGGGTAAACAGGGAGAGAGGTGAAGTGAGAGCTGAGTGTGGTGGCAGCTGCTGAAAAATAGGGACCAGAAACGATTTAATAAGATTTAAATTTGGAAGTATGTCAAGTTTTATTTCAATCATTCGCAGTGTTCATTACCATCAGACCTCCCATCAAAATACGTAAACACCCTCGGGATTTCAGTGTTTGTCCAAGGAGAGAGCCGTGGATCAGTGAGAGTCACTTTTTTCTTCCATCGAGTTCCCTGATGACAACATGACTAAAACCATGCAAGTAGTTGAAATGTGGTAGGAATTACTGACATTCTATACCAAAACCTTTCCCTGTTTACTGGATGCCAAAAGCCAGTTGTCCCTAGCACTGCTGAGAGGCAATTAATGTACAATATAATTAATTTTAACTGTAGGTCAGTAGTTAAACTAAACAAATTTATAGATGGAAATTCACACAAGTCTTGTTTATGTAGGTGACGAGTATACTGAAAAGGCCCAGGCTAACTGTATTTGACTGGAAAGTAGAAATTAGTATGTGGAGAGAGCGACACTGCTCCTAGAAGGTAGCTTCAGTCCTTATAGAGTATATTCCCAGTACTTGATGCATTGTCGGTGAGTGGTTATGGATAAGCAAAACTCTTTGCACCAAGAGTGACATTACATGGGCATTATACAATTATTATATTAGTCATTATTATGCCATTCTAAAACACGAGCATTAATAAGCTGCGATAACAGCATCCACTTTTGTGAGAATGCCTGGCCGTAGGGATTTGCTTTCATTTAGCCACAACAGTATTCATGAGATGAGGCGCCAGTTTTGGGCAAGAAGATCTGACTCCATAGGCGGCACCAGAGATATTTTCTTGTTGGTGCAGGGTTATTGGTGGAGATATGGAATTACTTGTAAATACATTAAATAATGGGCAGAGGTGCAGATACATGGCATTTGAAAATCAATCTCAAGCACTGCATCTTCTACAAAACTTTGAGAAAACCAGAAGACTTAGTGAAAAGTTACAGACAGGATGACAAAACTGCACAGTTCACATCTGGACAGGAAATCTGTACAGAAAGTTGTATCTGTAGAGACCGAGTGTTGCAGAGGGGAGTCCTGGTCCTACTAGCTATGAATGAAGCTCCTTTGCTTTGTATTTTGTCACAGACTCATTGCCAGGGTAAATCACAGATGTACAGCACTATGGCTCATATTGCTACTGTATGTGCACCTCCTTTCATGCACAGATGACAGTCTGTCTGCTTCCCATGGTCTGGGGAAGAAGTGAATTCCAGTACATTGATGTGCTTTAACAGTCTTTTTGATACTGCATTTTGTGGTGGGTACAATTGACCACGGTTTGATCAGCCGCAGGGCAGAGTAGAGCTGTTTTCATTTTAGACTCGTATGTTTATAATTTTTTGTATTTTAGCTTCCACTTTTATACATTTCTTTATTTTGGTGTGCTGTTTTTGGTGATTATTACTGTTGCTACTAGATGCCTGAATTCCCCTCGGGATCAATAAAGTGTCTGTCTACTTGCTGTTTGCAGATAATGCCGGCCTACTCAGAGCAAACATACCGCCTGTGACGCACATTAGTGAAAAGCCATTCAACAATATTTACTAAGCACACAAACATTGATTAGTAGGAAATGCACAATTTCAACAAATTGTTTGCATAGACACAGACAGAATATTTTTATTCTGGGAAGTTGGCTGCTGAA
>NW_018127955.1:332461-347008 GCF_001952655.1 Monopterus albus
AGTGAGGTATGGTTGTCAGGAAAACTAACCAGAAATGTGATCTCCTCATTAGCAGCTTCCTCTCCTCACTCCCTCCTTTTCCCATCTTTAGCCTGTTTCCTTCACATTTTTGGTAGCTGATAGAGGTTTGTGTGCTACTTCAGAAGAGTCGCATAGTGGCTGATTACTCATCCTTCTAATGATTTAATATATACACTTGCCCCTCTCTCCTGCTACTATTTGGTCCCCATGTTTTTTTTTCTTTTGGACATAACTTCCTCTCATTTCCTCCTCCTTCAGCCGTAATCTTTCTCTCTTGGACTTCCTTGTGTTGTGACTTCTTTGCGTAGTCTAAGCTTTGTCTGGGCTTTTTCATCTCTAAAGACTTATCCACTGTCTTCAAATATCTACAGTAGGTACGGAAAGTATTCAGACCCCCTTAAATGTTTCACTTTTTGTTATATTGCAGCCATATGCTAAAATCATTTAAGTTCATTTTTTCCTCATTAATGTACACACAGCACCCCATATTGACAGAAAAACAGAATTTTTGACATTTTTGCATATTTATTAAAAAAGAAAAACTGAAATATCACATGGTCATAAGTATTCAGACCCTTTGCTCAGTATTTAGTAGAAGCACCCTTTTGAGCTAATACAGCCATGAGTCTTTTTGGGAATGATGCAACACGTTTTTCACACCTGCATTTGGGGATCCTCTGCCATTCCTCCTTGCAGATCCTCTCCAGTTCTGTCAGGTTGGATGGTAAACGTTGGTGGACAGCCATTTTCAGGTCTCTCCAGAGATGCTCAATTGGGTTTAAGTCAAGGCTCTGGCTGGTCCATTCAAGAACAGTCACGGAGTTGTTGTGAAGCCACTCCTTTGTTATTTTAGCTGTGTGCTTAGGGTCATTGTCTTGTTGGAAGGTGAACCTTCGGCCCAGTCTGAGGTCCTGAGCACTCTGGAGAAGGTTTTCTACAGAAGAACCCAAAGATGACTGTGGCTGAGCTCCAGAGATGCAGTCGGGAGATGGGAGAAAGTTGTAGAAAGTCAACCATCACTGCAGCCCTCCACCAGTCGGGGCTTTATGGCAGAGTGGCCCGACGGAAGCCTCTCCTCCGTGCAAGACACATGAAAGCCTGCATGGAGTTTGCTAAAAAACACCTGAAGGACTCCAAGCTGGTGAGAAATAAGATTCTCTGGTCTGATGAGACCAAGATAGAACTTTTTGGCCTTAATTCTAAGCGGTATGTGTGGAGAAAACCAGGCACTGCTCATCACCTGTCCAATACAGTCCCAACAGTGAAGCATGGTGGTGGCAGCATCATGCTATGGGAGTGTTTCACAACAACTCCGTGACTGTTCTTGAATGGCCCCGCCAGAGCCCTGACTTAAACCCAATTTAGCATCTCTGGAGAGACCTGAAAATGGCTGTCCACCCACGTTTACCATCCAACCTGACAGAACTGGCGAGGATCTGCAAGGAGGAATGGCAGAGGATCCCCAAATGCAGGTGTGAAAAACTTGTTGCATCATTCCCAAAAAGACTCATGGCTGTATTAGCTCAACAGGGTGCTTCTACTAAATACTGAGCAAAGGGTCTGAATACTTATGACCATGTGATATTTCAGTTTTTCTTTTTTAATAAATCTGCAAAAATGTCAAAAATTCTGTGTTTTTCTGTCAATATGGGGTGCTGTGTGTACATTAATGAGGAAAAAAATGAACTTAAATGATTTTAGCATATGGCTGCAATATAACAAAGAGCGAAAAATTTATGGGGGTCTGAATACTTTCCGTACCCACTGTATATAATTCAAGAGGCAAAATCAGTTGAGATGTCTTTCTTTGTACTTTTTGGAGAGAGAATCTGGGTTGCTTGAGGTTCAGTTCTGTGTAACATCATCATTCGCTGTTTTGGTATTCTAGGCTTAGGGTTAGGTTAATACCTTTTAAACTGAGGTTCACATTTACACAGGTACTATTTCAAATTTTAGTCCAGATCACTCCAAACATAAGAAATATGCTCGATTACAGAACTTTATGATTATATAGACATTAGACTGTAATGGTTCAGTCAGAAAAGTCACAGGGTTTTGCATATTTAAAAAAAAGATTAATATTGCTTTATAACATGATTAATTTGACCTATAAAATGTCAAGAAATTGTAAAAAATGCCCACCATAGTTTCCCAGAACCAAAGGTAAATATTTTAAAACCACTTGTTTTGTCTGAACAAACTGACACACGGAGATTGATAATTTACTACTAATTTAGAAACACAGCAAATATTCACATTTAATTAGCTGAAACCAGGGAACTTGTGGCATTCTTTCTTGAAAAATGATCTAAACAGTTACCAAAAATGTTGACAACTTTCTATCCAACTAACTGAATGATGTAGAGTTGAAATTATTAGTCAGTTATTGGAACAAGCATATAAGTAAAATGACATTTTGTGTAAAAAGATTTTTAAAACTATACTCACTCAAAGAAATTGAACACTGAAGGAAAACACTGAAAGGTAAATTTAATCTTGGTCAAATAAACAAACTAATATACAGTGGAAAGCAGTCTCATATTTGAACATCTTCATCAAATAACTTCAGATTAAACTTTTCAGTTTAGCCAAACACAGTTTGTCCAATCACTCACAGATTCCAGACTTTGAGATTTTCCTGCAGGCTGGGATGCTTCACAAACATGGACCCTAGCTGGAGTAGGATCACAGCAGCAGATCTCTCTCTGCTAACCCCCGAGGCCTGAGGGCAGAACATGTGGGAAAGCAAGATTGACAGGAAGTTGTTGTGTAGAAGCAGAGGTGTGTGTGTGTGTGTGTGTGTGTGTGTGTGCTTTCTTTCGTGCATATGTGTGTTTGCCCAGTGGGCAGAACACAGGGCCAGGACAGGAAACAAAGTGGTTGTGCCATTGGTTAGAGGAAACAGAATGGCAAATAAATTACCCAGAGTTGGGCTGGCAGAACTTCTGAGAGCCACAGCGGAGTGGAAGTTGAGGGAGGACAGAGTGTTGACATGGAGGATGGTCTGACTAACCCAACAGGAAAATAAACAGTGCATCTAATGTTTTCTTTTATTCACCCAGCATGTCAAACTCTGAAGTCTATATTTCTCACTCAGTAAAAATCAGAAGGAAAGAACATAAACCTGAATGTAAGATGTACTGTTGTGTCTATACTCTGTTTTGATGACAAATTGAAGGGAAAACAACGTTACGGTGTTGGGCAACCAGGAGCCTTTAAAACAGTACCCGTTACATAAATGTTTTTGTAACTCTGTGAAACACCATTTTTCCAAAAGATATTCATTGTGATGATGGTGCTATACAGTCTAACACAGGAGTCCAGCATTACTATCAGTTTGGTTAAGATCTGTTAGTAAGGACTCTGGTTGTTTCAGTATTGATTAAACCATTTATCCATTAAGTTATTAAGCTTTTCCTTTGATACGTCACACATCTATAGATTTTGTGAGCATGGACAAACTTAGATATGAGATTTAATTTTGGCAAAGGCTGTCATCTAGTGGCCATTTGGTGCTTGCCAAGTCTTATCCTGAAAACTTACCACAAGTTTAAGTAAATATGATTTTTTAATAGACAGTTTGTGGCCCACATTTAAATAATAAGGAACAGCTTCTGCAGTTGCTGCCAAAGGTTTAATGAAATTGAGGCATATGCCATATTCTATATGACCCTGATCTTCAGCTACGGTCTAGTATTCTTCCATTGGATGATGTTGGTTGATAAATTAACAATAATCAGATTTTGCGAGCTGTTGTGATTTGGAAGAAGTGTAAAGTGTGTCTAATTTTCTTTTTGTCAAAGCCTGTAAATACTCTGGCAAAAAAGTGTTGTGGTTGCTTAGTTGTGATGTGTTTAAGTTCGACCTTGGGTTGAAGGCAGTTTTGCTGTGTTGTTTAAAAATGTACATGTCTTCTGAATCTGGCCTATATTAATCTGGGGTCGGTTGTATCACTTGCCATTTTATGCTAAAACACTAACTAGGTTTCAAATTAAAGCTGCATTGTCACTTTTTTCAAATACTTTTGTTGTAGAAATATGCTCCAAAATGAAGTGAATTTAACAGGGTTTCTTCCTAATTGGTCATTAATTTGTCATGAACTTGTCTTAATGTGAAGAGGTGCTGTTGAAGCCTCCTGTGACCCAGACTCATTGAACAGCACAGAGATATTGGCTTCTAGAAGGTTTTGAGTGGGATTGGTCTCTAATCAGATTGTCAATTATTTCTGCTTCTGTTTTGTATTATTCTCATTTCTTGTAATTTCATGATAAATATCTGAAGCACATCAGAGCATGGTAGATCGTAGTAGAGCACAGTGGAGCAGGGTGAGGGAGTGCTTGGTGTGAAGTAGAGTGGATTGATTTGGAGCTTCATGCTAGTGCTACCTTAAGTAACCTTACCTATCTTACAATAATCACTTAATCTTAAAACTTGTTTTAATGTCTCATAGATGGAAAACAGACATTGATGTATTAGCTCAAAAATTTATTAATGTTGACAAAAAAGCAGTTGGCAAATCAAGTTTTATGTCGCTACAAAACTGTTAGTACAGAAACAACCAACAGAAATGTTGTTTCCTTTCCATTTCTTAGTACAAAACATTTCAGTCAAGGCCTACAGAGAAAGAAAGAGTTTGATATCCTAGAACCTAATCAAAAAAGACAAGCAAAGGCTCTACCCAGGGTCTAACACGTGTCAGTCAGGTTTAACTCAGGTTCAACACAAAAACATCCTGAGTGAGAAAACCAGGGTGGGAGCTTCAGTCAGTCTGATCCAAATTAATTTAATCTGACTCCAGTTAATCAGAATTAGTGTTATACTTTGAATGATCTCAAAGACTTTAGTTGAAAAGTTCATTCCTAAGGGGCATATGGCTTTAAGTACAGTACTAAGGCAAAGGAGTGTGATGTGATAACAGTTCAGTCTCTATAGAAACATTTAAAGAAATGCATTGAAACAAATTCTCAGACTTTGTACATTGTATCTGTATAGTACCCACAAAGGAACAGTGAAAAAGACTGCAAACTAAAAGACAAATAAATAGAATGTTGTGAGGAAGACTGGTGAAATTAACATATGTAACATGTGAAAATTGTTTGACAGTAATTATCTAAGTACTGCAGAGCTGGAAAATACTGATTAATAAGTGCAGACATAGGTCACTAGATAGAACAAGTGTTTTATATAAAACTCAACATTGTGCTTTCAGCCGACATATTGTTCATGTTTTTCAAGTAAGAAAAAACCAAAAGCCTTTACTAAGACAAGACAAAAATATTGATCTCATACTGCTCATATGTAAAATATGAATAACAGAAATAACCTAAATCAGGTGTCTAGACCAAATAGTGCGCCATTATACTGGAGGAAAATGCTTTTCAGTCAGACACAAAACAAGGCCCTCAAAAATACAGTCACTTAGAAAACATGACATAGTAAATACAATTCATTATATTTTATATAAATTTGTGCCAATAGGAAAATAGCAGTTTAAACAATATCATGATTTTATCTTTTTAGAAGTGCAGCCAAAAAAGTATTTGATTTTAGGACTGCTGTTGAGTCATATGTCATCAGGGCACAAATAATTTATATCAGGAAAACAAATAACACCATCATCAAATAGATACCGTTGACAACAGTGTCAACTGAGTGTTGTATTTTTTCTCTAAGCCCATGTAACAGAAAAACCACATCATTGGACTAATCAGTGCGCACAAATGTGTTTTAGTACACACGTTTGCATTATCACACTTACTGTGCATTTTCAGTGTAGTGTTAACATGTACATATGATTTTGGCTGGAACGCAGATAAGCACCTTGCCTCCAGTTGGCTGATGTACAGTAACTGTACGCTGGGCTGTGGGTTTCCCAAAAACATCCTCTGTTAAAGGATCAAAACGACATTAGTAAAAGTAATGAACCAGTGATTGTATAACTATTCTTAAGGTTTGTCCAGAGGCGCCATGTGTTGGCCTTGCTTCAACTCAGCACTAGCAATGGATGAAGTTGGCCAATAAGACATATTGGTGACGTGTAGCTGACAGCAGCTGTTCACTTCAGTTTCATTCGCAACAGGCTTTTGGGAAACTGGGCCCAGTGTGTCTCAGCAGGCCTCCTTGGCTTGGCTTGGCAACTTGCACATCATTAGGATCTGCTTCAAGGCTTTCTGGACATCTTCATCCATCTGACCCTGAAGGCACACAGCACAGGTTACGTCAGCTAAAATAAACAAAAATCCACTGATTTCAAGACCAAAAATATCTGCATGGTTGGATATCACAACTACAAGTGAAAAAAAGTTTCCCCCCCCTAATTTGACTGAACCAGTCCTTTTAAAATCTAAAATGTTCTAGATTTAGACATACTAATAGATTTACCTGGACAGCATAGAGGAGGTGCATCCTGTACACTGACACTATCTCCTGGTGCTGCTTCTTTGACTCCTACAAAAAAAATTAAGAAAATTTAAAATGGAGCACTCAGGGATCATGTCTCAAAACAAGAATGACTGTGTATTCCAGCTGCAAAATCCATTGGACTACTCTTACAGCTAGCTGGTACTGCAGCTGTTTGATTTGTTGCTGCAGCGTCTCCAGCTGTTGGTTTTGCTGCTGCCTCTTAGAGGGTGACCCAGAGCTGTAGGAGAGTTGCGACAGACTGTTTAAGGCATCCTTTAGCTTCGCCACCTCCCGTGACAGGTCATCTATCTGTAAGGGGAAAAACATAAAATATCTGGCTCCTTAAAAATAGGTTTACTGTAATAGGGATGACAACAGGGCCGTGATGAAACAAAATGACCGTCTCAAGTCCAGGTTAACACGTGTACATTATCTATGCAACTAAATAGGAAAGTATGGTTTTTGTTATTTGAATATACAATAGATAAACTACAACAACTGATAAACCATGTACAGTATGTGCACTGAGAAGCACTGCAGAAATGATGACTGTACTACTGCAGTAGCAAGCAGATGATTACTGACCTTCTTGTTCTTTTCTCTTTCTGAGGCAACATGGTCCTCCACCAGCTGTTTGAGCTGACACACAGCATCCTGGGACTCAGCCAACCTGGTCGTCAGCATCTGGTTCTCCTTCTCTCTTGACATGACCAGGTCCTGTAGGGCTTCCCGCTCTGCACGATTCTCTCGTGCCTGATGGATGGATAAAAGGGAGTTTGGGTAAATTTTAGGGATTATGATTCAATATATTAAGGAAGTTAATCTTATCCTCCTCATGTGGACATCTGATTTTGTTTTCTCACCTAGACGACTCTTACCTTCTGCCATGCATCAGCAGCCTCCAGGGCCATCTCGTCCTGCTTTCTGAGGGCCCCCTGGAGGAGCTGTGTCAGGTGGTTCGCCTCACCCTCCAGTTGCTCTTGCATGGTTTCATACTCCAGGTGGGAGACTGAGTCATCTGCATTGACCTCTTTCTCTGCTGTCAGTCTTTAGGTGAAAGGCACAAGAACCACATGGTGACACACACACACACACACACACACACACACACCAACAGCTAGTTTTACACTACCGTTTTAGCAATCAAAGCTGGGAAAGAAGTTTGATCAATTGTCAGTTCATCAGAACTGTGGGGTCAATGCTCAGCCTACCTCTACAGAACTGTGAATAAGATGCTAATGCACTTTTACCATTTACCCTGTAGTACAGAAGCACATTGCATTCACCAAAGGAAAAAAAAAAAAAAAGGAACTTGTATCATATTTATGACTTACTGTCTCTTAATTACAACAGTCCCCCTAGTTTTCATTCCCCCGGGGTCACTGTAGCTGATAATAGTAATAGCACACACTGTAATACCATGAAACTGATATTTTCTGAGACTTGCCATATCATGAAAATCTCATACCACTGCAACCCTAGTATGCAGCAACTTTGAGGCCTGTTGTCACTACATCCAATAGTGTATAGCAAAAGGGAACTGTTAATAGCTAATTTTGCATACTTAGTGTTCCAAAACAAACAAATATGCGCTACAAACTATCAGTGAATTACTTTGACACTATAAAACTCATTGAAAACTGTTTCAGGCAAGTTCTGCAACATTCCAACTCCTGCATTATCTCATAATTGAGACAACTTTCAAAATTTTTTTTTTAACTGTTTGATGAATGCAATGTGCTTCCATAGTATAGTGTCTCCACACATATGTTTTATATTTTTTTTAATGAGGGAAAAAAACACAAGCAGATCAATGAACACAAGAAGCTCGTGTAGCAGTGTTTCATGACACCAGTGTTATTTTTGTCCACCAGTTTTGTCTATAAATTATATCAAAACAGTTGTGGTTCAGTGGTAGCACGAACCACATCCTACGGTTGAACTGACATCTCTCTGAAGCAGTCTGACCAAAAACTGAACACTATCATGCTGCTGGATTAGACTGTTTTAGTAACATGTACCTACTGTAATAAACTGCCAACTAATCATACACCGTCTGGCCACTTTATTAGGTACATCTGTATTCATTGCAACACTTCCACAAATTCAATGATGTTTGACTACATTATATTCTTTGTTTTTGATGAAATTGTCAAATGTATAAATTCAATGATGTGCTTATTACTGAAGTCATTGTTAAAGGTGGTGTTGTACTGGACTACATTATATTCAGAGGTGTTGCTAATATTGTGACCCTCATGTACTGTATGTAGCTGGAGAGGACAAATATAGACACCTAAATATAATGTAGTCCAGTACACTACTACCTTTAACAATGACTTCAGTAATAAACATATAATTGAATTTTATAAATCCAACCTCCATCCCAGCATCCATCTATAGGCTCTATTAAAAACCACATGTTAAATAATATTCAGGTTTTTGTTGTCAATTTTCTTTTCTCACCTGGTCTGAAGAGCCTCCACCTGCAAGGTCTTCTGGTGTAGCTGCTCTTTTAGGGCCTCTAACTGACTTTCCAGCTCTTTAATGGCGTTTCCCAGAGAAGACATCACCTGTGTGTGGTCAGAAAGGTCCACAGAGCTTTGTGCCCGAGCTTCTGCCTCCTGCCTCAGTGCTGAAATCTCCTCCTGAGCAGCTGAGTACTTCTTCTCTATGTCTGCTAGCAACATCTGCAGCTCCTCCACCCTGCTGTTTAGCACCTGGACTTCCTGTTGGTGTTCTGAAGAGGGAGATGATACTGCTCTGCTCTCAGCTTGGACCTCAGCCAGCTGTTTCTGAGCAGCACTTAGCTGGCTCTTGGTTTCACTGTAGGAGTGTGAGAGTTCCACCAACTGGTGCTGCAGCCCAGCAATGACCTTGTTCAGCTCAGCCTTCATTTCTTCAAAGTCTTTGGCTGCAGCTTCAACAGGCACTGTGCCTCTCAGAGCCTCCTGAACAAAGGTAAGAAAATAATTGTTATATTACTATAATTGTCAAAGATCAAACATTGAACTAAAGAGGTGATGCAAGACTGATTGTACAGAGGAAAAAAAACACGTTAAAGCTATTATTTTTGTGCCTTTTTTATTTTTGCTTAGAGAAATTCAAAGAGAAGAAAAAGAGACTCATGTCTACCTGGAGCACTCTAATCTCCTCCTGTGCCTCCTTGTACAGCTCCTCAGTCTGTGTAGTCCTCTGTTCTTTCTCCTTTGCACTCTGCCTCTCCTCCACTGTCCTCCTCAGAGCCTCCTCCAGCTGCCTGATTTGTTCATCCGCTTTCTCTTGCTCAGATCTTGATTGGAGGAGCTGGGTCATCAGCTGTTTTACTTCATGTTCAAGTGTGGATGATGTACATCTCAGAACTTCTTTCTCCATCTGCTCATCTCCTGCTCTTCCTATTTGTGCTCTCAGCTCCTCCACCTCCTCCACCGCTTGGTGGTATCTCTCTTGCGTGTCTGTCAGCTTGGCCTGCAGCTCTGCAAGACTTTCCATCAACTCTTCCTCTCTTCTCTTGTCCTTCACACCTTCATGCTCCTCTCTTTCTCTGTCTTGCTCCGGTTTCAGCTGAGCCTGAAGGGAACGGTTTTCCTTCCTTGTTTCCAACAATTTCATCTGAACGCTCTCTAGTGCCTGTCTCAACAGTCTGATCTCCTCTTTGCTCCCTCCCTCTGTGTCCTGCCTGACAGAAACACCTCCTGACCTGTCTTCCCTTTCCATCTGTGTGGTGGAGGAGACTGATGGCAGAGAGTCAAATTCATCCTGGGTAGAGTGGAAGGAGGAGATGGAGACCATACTGTTTGGATGACTGGCCTCCTTCAGGTCCTCGTTTCCTTGGAGGGATGGACGTTTCTGTAGGGTGAAAAGCGGGGTTAAGAGATTCAAAACAAAAATCTCAATAACAAAGCACAGACCAACATCTGTCATTACATTGTGGGGACAATATTTAAATAACTTGTAGGCTTCAAATTTGAAGCAACACATCATATGGTTTACTACAAATAAAACATACATGTATGTAAAACACATGGCAAAACAGGATAATCTGAAAAATACAACAGCAGGATTGGAATTATTTATAATGGGTTGTGTGTTTGTAAAAATACAGGAATTGTATCCATCCAATGTGTTTTACTAAAATAAATATAATCATGGCATATGCAAGCTTCCGTATTTTTAGCGCTGCAACAATTAACTGATAGAAAATAATCTGCCACTATTGAGGGTTAATTAATTGTATCCCCCCATGTCTCACACAATGCCAGCCTCTCCCACAACCCTCAACGATAAGTGGGTATATCTAATAGATGCATGGATCGAATAACTACATTAGCTGTACAATGTCTAGATTTCAAGTCTTTTGTGAATTTTGAAAAAAACCTCTTTGCTGTAGTTTGTTTGCCTCAGATAATACAGTTAGGTTATATACACATACAGTAGCTCCTTACTTTGAGCATGTCCCTTCATTTCTTCGTGGTTGAACTAGAACATGAATGGGTTTCATACCTTTATTCTGCTTGCAAGTTGCTGGTTCTCCAAAGTAAGAGCAGTAATCTTCGCTTGCAGTGCAGAAACCAGATCTGCAGATCTGTGCTCAACCTGTCAACACATACAGAGGCACACAGAGAGGCATAAAAGAAATGTTGAGGACCACTAGCTATCTACTGAAAAACAAAACGAGTCATGACATGTCTAAAGCTTAGGTTAAACCTCCTTCAAGAATGCCAAAGTGGAAAAGTTCAGCAGTACATGAATGTCTGTTGTCAGAGTATAGTATTAATCTTAGAAAAAGCAGCACTGATTTACTGAAGATTTTAACAACCAGAAATAGCTAATAATAAATAAATAAATGGTTAAAATAGTCATCTTGTAACATGTCTAACTTAACTGTATCAACTTGTTTTTAAATTCTTTTCATTTAGTCTGACTGGGTACATTGTCCGTTTATGTTTATACACCAGTAAATATATTCAGTGCATGTTGCTGTACCCTGCACTGAGTTTTAATGCTCTGCTTTTCAAACTAAAAGTCTGATGTCATTTACTTGGGCCAGGTTTTCTGCTCTAGCCCCCACATCCGTTTTCAGATCAGCTCACATGTAATGAAAACACGCCACTTGTATCCAGCTCAGGACCAGTCATTGTCTGCTCCACGGTCTGCTTCAGGTCTTCAATCGTCTCTAGCAACATGTTTCTCTCCTCATGGAGCTTCTCCACCTCCTCTCTCAGCACTGTTCCTCTAACCTCATCCTCCTTTAAAATGAGAAAAGGGAGGAGTGAGGTGGTGGGAAAGCGCAAGAGGAGGGGAGAAGAACAAAAGATGGAGAAGGAAGAGTTACTGTGTGTGTGTGTGTGTGTGTGTGTGTGTAAAATGGACAACATAGGGAAAGGTATGGAGGCTGAAATGAAGGATTTAGCTAACTCTACAAGAGCTTTTATGATTAAATGAATTGTACAGAAAAAAGTTCTGGGGATCATTTCTTTAAATGACTTATATTCATATTCTCATGTTTAGCTGTAACCTACTAATAAATGGACTGTGCTCAATTGTGTATCTACACCTTTTCATGTACTGTGTATGTTGAAGTCACCACATAATATGCTCCATTTATTTCTATGGATTCTGTGAGTGTCATTCTTAACTGTATTACTACTGATATGGGGTTGAAGGTGTTCACTGAACGTTTGGGCAACATTGAGTTACTATATTAACTATACGTTTAATCAACTTGTTTGTCAGCTGGGATCGGCTACAGCCGCCCCTGTAACCCTATTCAGGAAAAGTGGTATAAATAATGGATGGGTGGAATTTTGTAAAGCTGGATGTTTTAAGAACAATAGATTTGCTGTATATCTGTCATTCTTAAAGGCTCCTGCGTTTTATCTTCACATCTGCTTTTACAGTACCTTGTAGCTGAAAATCTTGGGAGTGTCACTTATGTCTGATGCAGGGGTCCCAGTGGAGGTAATGACTGGAGAGGAGGGTCCAGAACTCTGAAGAAGGATGAAGTTAATAAATTTTAGTCAATTTGGATTAGTTTTCCTCATAAACCCTTGACATGTTCTGGTTAAGAAAAGAAAATACATATTTGTTAATGCAGTTGCTTTAAGAATTGTTTGGTAACTGAATGCATTATGTTCTGATACATAATCGCAGTCTAATAAACAGGATAAAAATTCTAAATGTTAGTATTCAGCAAACATGAAGTGACAAAATGAGGCATTGCTACATTTTAAATTAATATACATTGATTAAACATTGTATTATAACTTGACAAAGTAATTTTTGGTGAGAAAAGACGCATATAAAATGTCATAAGTGGGACTACTTATTTTAAGCATACACTGCCGGCATGCATTAATATACAGTAAAGAGTTTCAGACTGACATAAGCAGACAGATAATCAGAGAGACATGCATTTACCTGCAGTGGGCTAATAGGAGGTGGAGGTGCTTTTCGTTTTTTGGGAGTTGTGATCCGTTCATCACTTAGCTTAGCTATTTGATCATGCTGAAGAGGTAGCAAGAGACAGGAGAGAGGCAATGAAGAGAGATCGGAAAGGTGCGATTCAGTGCTGTTAGTAAAATAAGTGTCAATCATTGAGTGCTATAGCAAGACTCAAGATTGTTGTTTTTACAAGCTAAAAAATTTGATGCTGATGCTAAACTGCTGTTCATGAGGTGAAGCCACACAACAGAATCACACTAAAACTGATACTAATAACTGTTTAGTTGTGATGAGCTCAGCTGTTCTAGTAACTTGTATTGCTTGCTTATGATGATCTCAAAAGAAAAGCAGTGAAAATGTCTCACCTGAGGACTTCTAGGAGACTTTGTATCTGTCAGAGGAGAAGCAAAGAAAGTCAAACATAGACAGCATAAAAAAGCACCCTTCTCTTTTAAAGAAATTTACATTTTTCTACTAGAATTAACAATAAACAAGTCAGTAATGGGAAAACTCCTCTAGATGGCAGTGTTGACTGTGTGTTGAAATCAGAAACCAGACTCTACCACAGAGGAGATACATTCATGTAAATATTTGTATTATGATGTGGAGGCAAAGATCTGTTTTGGGGACTCAAACCCTGTGTGTGTGCTCACAAGATCAAGCATTACATGTTTAAACTTCTCAGTTTAAAATAGGGTTTGGGCACGTCATAATGTTGTCATATGTGTCTTTGCACAACACTCACCTGAAACCTGATGTCTGTTCAGGGCAGCTGTGAGGGCAGTTTTCACCTCTGATTTGCCTGACAGCGTGGCATAGTGTACAACATCATGGCCTTGTGAATCTACAGCTGCCAGATCTGCTCCTCGCTGAACCAAGACTTCAACTACGGACACTGCATTGGACTCAGCTGCCAGCATCAAGGCTGTCCTACAGCACAAAAGTACAAATACTGAAATACCAATGAACAAAACAACACCCACCCAACATCCAAGAACAGTCTCTTTACTACTCATCAGTACTTTTACATAAAGTACGTAATTTCTGAAATTTGTCTATTTTGAGTATGTTCATACCTGCCACTATTGTCACAAGCATTGATTTCAGCACCATAGTCCAGCAAAGTACTGCATACTTCAACGTGAGCATGTTTGGCTGACAACAGCAAGGGGGTGAGTCCATCCTTTGGGGCAAACAAACAGACATGATAAACAGATATGATTGACCATCCTATGAAGGGGTAACACAGGATGTGGGCCTAGACATGGTAAGTGTCTATGCAGTGAGAGAGGTCATAGATCTATGTGAAAAAGGAGTGAAAGTCTCTCTCTGTAAATGAGTTTGCCAGCAGATGAACAGAAAAACCAAAGTTGCTCCACTTTCCAGGATGGCATATGCTTTGGGATGAGAGGACTAGGAACATGGGGAAACCCCCCACAGTGATACAGGTTATATACAGTTCTAAATAAATACAGTGAGGAACAGAAGTATTTGAACACCCTGTGATTTTGCAAGTTCTCCCACTTAGAAATCATGGAGGGGTCTGACATTCACAGTGAAGGTGCATTCCCACTCTGAGACAGAATTTAAAAAAAAATTTTCAGGAAATCACATTGTATGATTTTTAAAGAATTTATTTGTCTTGCACTGCTGAACATAAGTATTTGAACACCTGAGAAA
>NW_018127955.1:347708-373008 GCF_001952655.1 Monopterus albus
ACACGCACGCACGCACTCCTATGGGCAATTTAGAGACACCAATCAACCTAAGCTGCACGTCTTTGGTCAGTGGGAGGAAGCCGGAGCACCCGGAGAGAACCCACGCAAGCACGGGGAGAACATGCAAACTCCACACAGAAAGGTCCCAGGTGGGGCCCGAACCCGGAACCTTCCCGCTGTGAGGCAACGGCGCCAACCACTGTGCCACCGTGCTGCCCATGAGTGGAGTAGAGGTGGACTTTTTCAAGGCACAGTAACAGGTCTTTGAGAGCCAGAATTCTTGCTGTTTCTCAGGTGTTCAAATACTTATGTTCAGCAGTGCAAGACAAATAAATTCTTTAATAATCATACAATGTGATTTCCTGAATTTTTTTCTTAATTCTGTCTCAGAGTGGGAATGCACCTACAATGTGAATTTCAGACCCCTCCATGATTTCTAAGTGGGAGAACTTGCAAAATCGCAGGATGTTCAAATACTTCTGTTCCTCACTGTAGCAGAGTTGGCTGACAGAGGCAGTATTTCACCAGGACTGACAGATCCTAACCCCAGGCATGGCCCTGAACATAACCTAACCTTATTCTTCTATTCTTCTGTTCAGCCTAAACAACTGACTGGCCAGAACTGTTGAGGGTGTATAGCCTGGGAGGAGCTGACTTAGCCAAGATTAAGTTAGGAAATAAGTTGTGACTTAAGAGTGAGCTATGAATTCACAGCTTTTAAAACTGTAAATCAACATAATACAAAAAAAACAAGAACTGAGGGATTGACGCTTTAAACTGTACAGACATTTCCACAGGAAAGCAAAAAGTCTGGAAATACTTGCAAGTGTCCCAAGCAACTTTAATGCAAAGATAAAAGACCAACACATCTCAGTATAAAGCCTTCATCAATCCTGACAAAGACTTTATGCCAAATCCTAGCCTTAAACCTTTGCTCATGGTCAAACTATAGCAGAGATAATCAGCATTTGTCTTGCAACCCCCTCAGACTTATCTTGGAAAGCCTTTAAAAGGTCTTCACTCCCAGGTTGGAATACGGTGCCAGAGACTCCATCCCTGAACCGATGAACTTGTTGTAATACAATACTGATGAAACTAATGGTTTGGTGTAGACCCAACCACACTGGTTTAACTTTTACCATACTGCCTGAAATATTCAAGGAAAAGTACCTCAAAAGTGTACTGAAGTACAGTACCTGAGTAACTGTAATAAGTTAAATTCCACCACTGCCCATTTGTGGTCTTTCAAGAGTTCTGACCTACTCAAACCAAACACATGCTCAAGAACTACCAGGCCACATCTATGAATTATATCAAGGCTGGGTTTATTATAAATAATTAAGAAATGTCACCACATATAAGATTTTATAATACAGATTACAAGTGTCTCTGAGCAGACTAAGTTTACATTTCCTTGATTTTCTGTAAACATTTTCTGACCAGCATACCATGTGTAAGACCTGGCAGATGTTTTTCTGTTTCTTTTAGTATCTTGCTGCGTGTTTATCAAGGTCAAAGATAAATTAGAAATAAATCTATGATACCGCCATGTTGCCGGCCTGAAGCTAACAAGCTGGCATGTTCTGCTCAGTACAGAAACACCAATATCTTCCAGATGGTTTTGTGGTTCCCACTATTTGTCCACTAACCTCAGACAGAATAGCTCAAATCTCTCTCTCACACGCAGGCGTGCGCACACACACACACACACACACACACACACACACACACTTGTAGATGATTATGGCTGGAAGAATAAGTGCTGCTGAATGGAAGCAACATTATGTATATCACACAGCACTTAGTTTCCTACAAGCACAGAACGGCATCAGTTTGCTTAACAACTTCTGTATTAATTAGAAATATTTTTTTAAAGCTGCATCACGGCTGATGGGACCTGCTCCAATTGTACAGCCAGTGCTAGTGTGGTAGCATGAACTACTTTCAAAAAACAAAGTTGGCACTTACTTAAACAAGGCTTCAATAGATTTTACATAACATCTTTACATGTAGGCTGAGAGACCCCTCTGAGTATGTGTTTATCTCCAACACACCAGCTGTGGCATGATAATAAAAAGGGAAATAAATGTGCAACACATTCTCTTCTCTATTTCTTTACTCTCAATTGCTCTCTTTTTTCTTTTACACACACACACACACACACACACACCAGGCTAACACACCCCAGTTGGGCAAAAACCAGAGAGATGGAGCATCACTGCAATGGAGACTACATGTCTGCACTGCAGAGTTCCCACAGTACAATGACCCCCTACCTCACACATACAAAATATTATTCAGTCTTAAAACAGATATCAGGAAATATCAATTAATGAGGACCCTCCATATTAAAGATCAACAGTTGAGGCCAGTAACAGCAATTAACAGGTTACTTTCTTTCAACTTTAATAAATGTAAAAATTGTAATTTAGGAAATGAGATATTCAACATCATATTAATACAGACATGTATCCTAATGAAAATCCAAAGCATACAAACAGTTATTTACATTCCCTGAACAAACTAGTCTGGAAATACCTCAGTGGAAAGCAATATGAATAGGACTGAATGGAGCATTTCTGTGGTCTTATTCTGTTTTGGAGCTCATTACTATCCTGCCAGGAAAAAAGGTCTGGATAACAGACAGTGGAAGTAATAACAAAAGTACATACTGCATCTTTCAGGGCGATTGAACTTCTGAGTTCGCATAGCAGTTGGACGGTCTCGATGTTGCCGCTGGCAGCTGAGGATGAAACAAAACAACAGCCAGATAATGAAAAGAAGCATAGAAGTGTTTGAAGTTTTCAGCTTGGTCCAATTTAGTCTAGGATTAAATTTGACAAGAACATTCTCTCCTTTGTGGTCTTCTCTGATTTCCAAAAGAACAAATTAATTGAAATAGTCACTGTAACACAAACTGAGAAGAGGTCTGTCGTATTCAATGTACTGTATGTAGACTTTGTTGAAATCTTAGCTTAACTTTAATATCACAAGATATTTTCCTCCATTCTTCTCCAAGAAGACTAATATTATATAAAAGCACTTTTGTTTAAGTAACTCTCCTGATACTGAAACACTCACCAGTGTGATGGAGGGCAGTCTTTCCTGTGCTGTCTACAGCATCGATAGGGCACTTACTCTGGAGGGAAAACAGAAAAGTATTAGATGTGCCAATTAATGGCACACATGAATTATGAATGATGGTGTTTGTTTACTGGTGCATATACAGTTCATATTTTTTGCCCCCCCTTGTTTGCTGGTAGTGGTAATCTGACATTTTTTACAAATGATGTTTGTATTTGTTGATACTGGTAAAAAGTGAGTTGGTAGTTTCTCACAAACAAAATGGCAATAAACTGACTTTAGTGGGCACAACTGTATGTCTAGTAAAGAGTATTACAAACATTACAAAGGACTGTGAGAACCTTACAATATTGTTTGTGACAAACAAAATCTATCTAGAGCTTTACAAATATTTCTGTGTATAATAACAAAATTATCTGGGTGTTTGACCAGGCAGGTGCATGATGCAGACTGTCATGGGACAGTTAGGCCAGCAGTCAGAGCAGTGTGTTTGTACGTGTGCCTGCCAAGATCTGTTGATGTTTGCCCGCACACTCACAATCAACAAACACAAGAAATGAGGCAGTGAAACCATCTGGTTGCAGACATCTTAACAGAACAGAAACATCCTACCCAGTAACAAACTGTTCAGATTGTAGGGTTCACATGGTTTGTGCTCCTGCTTTCACAATTTGCTGTAACTACTAATATGCCCAAGAAGAAGTCTTGCTGGGGGCCGGATGATTGCCCATTGAAACATTGTTTCGGATTTGTCACACTTTTTGTTGTATAACACATTTTTTAAAGTATTTCACTAAACCTGGGGGCCTTCTTTGTACATGGATTAACAGGTTAGCCGGATCATTTTGATGGCAGCTTCACATTATCCCAGATCTGTCAGTTCTTCGAAAGTCTCACGGGACTTGTCACAGCAACACATCCGTAATCTCAAACCTGCTCAGGAGTAGGTTTGTTCTCAGGATTATTCAATGTAAACAAAATAACTTCACAGATTTAAAGGAAGCAACTCACTGACATTGGAGTGATTATAATAAAACATGAGTTTAAAGAAAACAGAGAAGAGGCTGTTTTTTTATATAGGGTTGTTAATGTGGACAATTTAATGGCACCGCTTTTTGAGTTATTTGAAAAGTGTACCTGGTTCTGAAACTATTCCTGTGAGTTTTCATAGTCTGCCTTCTTCCTATGCCTTAAAAAAGGCTCTAAAACTTATTACAATTTTCTCAATCACTGTGGCCAAGTTATCAATTTAGCAAATTTTACAGTATATTGGCTACAAGTCACATCAGAAAGGATTCGCTGGTCATGATTTCAGCTGTTGCACACTTACCTTGGATGATCAAATCAAGCTTTTCTAATCCACAATTCAAGTGGGGGGGGATGAAGAACTGAAATATCCAGATAACCTTAGCTGGCATTAGAAAAATCCAGGATTACTCATTTAGAATCGGTTCAGCCAAAGAACATAACCCTGGAATACTGTCGAACTATTATTCATCCATCCGTCCATTATCTATATCGCTTATCATGAACAGGGTCAAAGGGGAGCTTGAGCGAATGTAGAACCATTATATTAAATCAAATACTGTTTGGTATGTTATCACTGTTGCAGCACTCTGGGACCACACTGTGTGTTACTGGCAACATATTACAAATGCACGGTGTGGTGGCCACAACAACGGCTTGGCAGATTGTCGCAGCTTACGTTACTGTCATCACAGTACATTAAGTATGACTAGTAGCCCAGATCTTAAGTTATTTTAGAGACAAAAATCACAATCTGTTACTGTTGCATCCTTCATTCATCCACCTTACCTGAATTAGCTTTTTACAGCACTCAGTGTGATTGTTTTTAGCAGCAAGGTGTAAAGGATTAAAACCTGGAAACAAATCATGAAAAGCATTTTTAAGAGCTTAATTAGGTCAAAGAATTTAGTAACAAACTGGATAAAATGAAAATTTCCAAAAGCAATCATAACAGAAAGTAAAGTGGCACTAGAAACTATATAAATCACAAAAGTTACAAAACCAATAACCTTAGTACAACTAAAAACTTTTTTTGTTGTATTTATATACTTTTTAGTATTATTTATGCAGAAATACAGAAGATTCAAACAAGTCACAGTCCACCTAGCATCATCATATTTAGCTACAATATATACCTGCAGCATCAGTGATTGACAGGTCAGCTCCATGTGCCAGGATGACAGAAAGGCAGTCTGTCTGACCACGAGAGGCTGCTACATGAAGACTGTACACAAATACAAAGCAAAGAACAAAATGAGAACAAATCAGATTCCCAGTACTTATACATGTCACAACAGAGATGTTTGTATGACAGTGATTTTACAACTGATTGTTCTTTTGCTAGTTTTCTGAGAAACAAAGATTTCTTTAAATGGACAGACTCTATAACTGAAATACATTACAATAAAAGGAATAGTCTGACATTTTGGGATCCTTTCAAGAGTTAGATGGGAAGACACATCTGTTTGTTAAATCTGAAGTCACGGTCCTTATATCATTAAACTTATGATTTTACAAGGGATTATGTGTTAAAATAGTCCTTGTTGTGACTAACTGGAATCACTGCTGATTTTTATGCTTCAGTTTTTGTATGGATTTTAAAAAGCATATAAATAAGCATATTTCCCAAAATGGCAAACCATTTCTCTAACTGGTAAAACACACTGGAAGCGTTTTTGGAAGCATTTTCTACGCATCTCATACTGAAGATATAATTTCACTATATCAAATAAGTCAATCTAAACTGAATCTGTGAGATGCACGTTCCCCTTAGAACCCTGGCATTTTTTTATGCTACGTTTAGTGAAACGCAATATCCACAGCCAGCTCTTTAAAAAAATCACACAAATCCCGTTTTATTTCTACTGGAATCTGTTACGACTGATCAGGCTGCTTGAGTTTCACGGGTTTCAGAATTCAAAATGCTCCACCAATGAATGTTACCCGGAGCACAGGAGGTAAAGAACTGCCATGCATGTAAAAATGGCACAAGTCGATATCGCCCTGTATGCAAAAAGTGCCCTCCAAACTGTACGTGTCTGTTTGTGTGTATGTGTGCAGTAGGCAATCAATACAACCCCTTTCCAGCTCAGTAAGCAGAAAAAAAAAAAACCTCCACATACCCAACCTCCCACACACACACACACACACACACACACACACACACACACACACACACAACTATGTCCACATGCCTTTCAATCAGGTTTTATCACCATAGAGATACTGTAGACTCCTCCTGTGCATTCTGAAAAGATTAGAGCATTACAATCTCAAACCACTGCATGATTTACAACGGCTGAGAGTACGCATCTGTGCATTTGTTTCTGTGTTTTTGTTGCACTTAGAAAAAAGCCAAGGATGTGACTGACTATGGAATTTAAAAACCTGTGTGTTTGTGTCAGCATGTAAAAATCTGCACATTTGTGTGAGCTCTGTGTGAGCTGCTCAGCACATTAAGGTCAGCGGGTGTTGTGTTTCCGAAAAAGAAAAGGGGTCAAATATTAACAGTGAGCCTCTGTGTTATCAACAGTCTCAGCCTGTGAGGCAACAAGCTCCTCTGCCTCAGCCTCAAAGGGAGGCTGAGTGAATGGTTGCAAAATGTCAACCTTTCAGGAATTAAGAAAAACAATTTTATTTTTAGTTTAGCCATTCATTTTTAATATTGTGCTTGGGAGAGTGAAAGTAGCTTTATAGCCCAAGATCTATATCCTGTAGAAGTATACGGACTTAAAAAAAAAAAAGGGGGAAACAGGAATCACTTAAACTAAATAATATTTCCGTGAAATTTAAACTTTTATCACAATCACACCATCTTTTATAAATGTGATAAGTTTAGGTCTAAGATAAGTTTCATATAACTCCTAAAAAGCTGCATTTACATTTATTTGTCAGATATCACTAAACCAAATAGCAAACTAGACAGCTTCACTGCACAGAGTCGTTTCTATTCTGATTTTTGGTTTGCGTCCTTGTCAGTGTAGCATATATCAATCCAACTCTCTTTTTCTTTTTTTTAAACTTGCAACAAAACATTTTTGCAGCTGGCATATTATGTTTCCCATGGAGACATTGGTGTCCACTGGGATTTGTGCACAAACATGCTAAAAAGCTACATTTCCTAATTGCTAAATCGATACCAAAGCCATGTTTTTTTCTTTTTTGTAAATAAGAGTAAGAACGCTTACGCTGATTTGCCTTCGCTGTCCAGCTTAACAGCACTGGTGCCTTTTTTGGTGAGGAGCGACGCCACTTTCTCCATCTCACCATGCTCCACCGCGGCAAGAAGACGCTCGTCGTTCTTGTTCCACTCATTGACCTATAATGAATGATTTTGGAAAAAGAGAGAAAAAAGAGAATGAGCAAAAAGGAAGGAGAAAAAAAATGAAATGAGGTGAGACTAAAAGCTGATATCACATGTAATCAGTGTGGAATGGAGGAAGAAAACGTCTATTTTCATATTAAGTACCACTAAACAGACACATTATAACCATCACCATAAACAGTAACCTGACAGACTATGAACATATTTTACAGAAATGTATTTATTTAATTATTATTATGACATATATATCCATGATTTGTAATTTTAACAGTATGCTGCTTCGACCAAATAGCATCTCTCTAATAATAATAATAATAATAATAATAATAATAATAATAATAATGTATTCATTCCTAACAATGATGTGCTGTTGCCAGACATTAATAGACATTAAATCTTACTTTGAAGCCAAAAGGGCTGAGATTCCCTAAATCTAAATGATATTTCTCAGAGGAAGAGAGAGTTTTCTTGGCCCACAAAAAACATTTGTGTCAATACATGAGCACATATGCATACAAACTTATACACAGTCTTAATCAGCATCCAGTGTGGATGTGTCCACTGAACCATACATAAAGTACAGTAAGTCAGCTATTCAAACTTCAAGCATGATCTCATATGGAGACTATCTTGCAACACAGCAGTCTGATAGCTCAAGAGAGATGAGAAAATGTATCAGAAATTGTTACATTGTCAATGTTGGCAGCTCGACTTCATTAGTCAGATTGCCCTAGACTCATCTGTCTATATTAGGATGCAGTGCAGTATTAAATCTGACCCGATAGCCTGCTGACCTACACGTGATAAGGGGCTGAACTCTCTGACACTGACTGTATCCTATTTTAGGAGAGCAATAAGCCAAAATAGTGAAGCAAATATATATCCTACAGTATGTGGCAAACACTGATAGATTGCAATATACTGGTGAAAAAAAATCCAGGGCTATAAAAATCTCGGCTGTCACTGAATCAGCTAGACTGAGCCCTGAGCTCTGCAGCCTAAGGCACAGAGCCAAGGAAATGAAAAACAGGCTACCTATTTGTTGGTGTTTTGAAAATTAAACAAAGTCTAAGATGACAGAGTGGGAAAATATTCTTGCTTGCCTTGCATGGAGTGGCAAGCATAGTCAGCATGCATATACAATAAAGTTCAAGTCCAGCTCAGAGTTATAGTAATAAAAAAATTAAAAGAAAAACAAAAAAGCTGAATCAGGGAAAACCTTCCCTGTGTGGTAGTATGAATTTCAGCACATTCATACTATCTTATAAAAAAAAAGAACACACACAGATGGGCAATGACAAATTTATCATGTGTAACTGTTTACTGGTGTATTATGTATATGCCATGTTTTTTTCAACACCTATGTTGAAAAAATAAAATTAAATAGTCTGTGTAATAATAATAATAAATTCTTCATTTGGCCATGTTTTGTCTATTTACTTGTGTGTGTGTTTTTTTTTAAGCTACAATATATAGCCTCTAATAACTTGAAATATGTCCCCAAAACACCTCTTAATATGGAGAGGTTTTGTCAAACGGCTGAGTGATCACTGAGCAGCTTGGCTGGAGTGTATTGGAGCTGTGGAGTGAGTGGGAGCTGAAAATAGCTCACGCAGGATTGAATTTTGCTTTCAAAACTTGTACTAGCTTTAACTTGATTTCCAGAACTTGAACAATGTAATTTTAAGTTGCAGTGCAGTGAACTGTGCATTCGTGTCCAGATGGAAACCCTGTGGTCTGGACCAAAACATTCTCAAAGGTACTGTGGAGTTGGAGGGAGTCAGTGGAAGTGGAACAGAGAAGGCAGAGAACATGGATCTGTGTGTCACTATGATTAATGCACAGTGAAACATGACAGCAGGTGATAGCTGAAGCTATGTGGTGGTTAGGAGTCCTCGTTTGCACAGAGCTGGGCTGGGTTTGCCTTCCAGTGTGTTGTTATGAAAACTCTCATGATTTTCATACAGACATACATACATGTGATGTTCAATTAATGTGAAGGGCTCTGAGGAATTCAAAAACTAAAAACAGGCATGCTTATGAGATAGTGGCACACATGAAAATAAAAAGATGAATGACATAGGGCATAAGTGGCAAAAAAGGAAAGGAATATGAACTCAAATCAATGGTGTGTGTGTGTGTGTGTGTGTGTGTGTGTGTGTATATGTATATATATATATATAAAGAGTGGTTTGTTTACATTATTCAACACATTTAACTGAAACAGTAGCAGTGCTGGTTTAACAACACCCAGGGCTTTCCTTATCTTGTTATGTGGATATCAGGAAGGGTGGAACTTGCTGCTGTAATCGAGTGCCTTTGTAATCCAGAAACAGCAGCAAAACAAACCTACTTTTGTAACAAATTTAATAACAGCAGCAGTCGGATCCTGCAGATGGTGAAATGACACTTGGGGACTTCATCAGGCTATGACAATTAAATTTAAACCTAATGTTACATAGTGTGCACCTGAATAGTGCACCAGTAACATATCTGATCTAAAAAAGCAGAATAACCCATGTTGAATGTATTTCTTCTTGGAAATGGATACTCCCTTAAACACTGCCAAGTTTATTTAATCTAGTGCATGCTGGGAACGGTTCAGCTTCCGTGAGGGTGTTCTGATCCTACATCTTCTCTGGAATATTTAATCCTGTGTCCTTGTCTATGTCATGTTAAAAATCATAATGCATTTATTTATTTTCTAATAGATGTTAAGTACTGAATAGTCCTATGCATTTTCCCACACACTAGTTGTATGCTGCGCAGGACAGAAATGAGATCCTCCTCCATGATACTGGCCCGCTGAGTTCTTGGGTTTCACTCAAGCAGCAAATATTTAACTCCTAGTATAAAATAATATTCAGATTTGCTCAGCCAGTAGAGAATGTTATAAGTGACACAGATTGATACTGAAAAGGCAAAAATAGTGGTACAATCACATTCAATCCAGTGACAGTAGTATACTGTAGTATGTCTCTCGGAAAGAAGACAAAGGCTTTATAATGCATCATCCAGTGAAACTACTACCAAAGTTTATCCTTTAAATGTACTTTCCAAGAGTAGAGTTGCCATGAAACATGGTCAACCACACAAACATGTCTGACCTCAGAGGACAATGTGAGCAGTAACCTGGAAATTATGAAGTCAGAGCACGGTTTTAAGGGGAGGGGAACACACAAAAAAGAAAAAAGGTATGGGCTAGTGCAGCATTTCAAAACTAATGCCAAGAGATATGGGTATAATTTTTGGTCATTAAAAACACTACCAGCAACACCAGAAAGTTTTCTGTGTACTCACTTCAGTAAAGATTCATTCACGCTGTTCACTGTCAGCTGCTTTGAATCAAGAAAATATAGAATACTTAGGGTAACGAAAGGGTAGGAGGGCCCACAGGTCTAATAACATAACTATCACGGGCTCATTGACAACAACTGTATATAGGAGAAACATTAATAGAATAAATTACAGGGGAAAGACTCATGTACTGTATAGCATGATCATGCCTAATGGTCTATATGATTTTAGAAGCTGAACAAAGAATAAAGAGCCATCACGATAGAGCAGCATGACATAGATAGCATTAGACGACATTGTAATGAACAGGTTTAAGTGGAGCGGAATGTACTGCTCCAGTTTCAGCTGCATACACAACTTGTGTCATCGCAGAGAGGCAGATAAAATAATCATGTGATGGCAGAGATGGTGTAAAATCAGCACGGGCCCCTGCTCCAACAAAAAGTCACAGAACAAAGTGTGTCTAAGAGTTTTCTATATGGATAGAAAGAGCACAGAGAAAAATGTTGCCTGTACTGAGAGAAAGAAACAGCCAACAGTACTGTAGATAATAGTAGCACACCCATAAGGCAAAAAATAAATAAATAAATAAAATAATTTCCTTTTTTGATAATAGAATATTATTCAACAAATGTCTTTGTCAGGGTTTAAAAGTTTTAATTAAGTTTAAATTCCTGGCTCCATTCCATGTAAAACAGCTGCATACAGTATGTGGTGCCTACAAACTATTGAACTATACCAGTGACTGAGCATTTGTATGAAACAAAATATGTGCGTCTTATGGTAAAATGGTATTTTTTGTGTTGGTTAAAACATGTGGAGGCAGGTGGGTAATAAACTGGATTCAATTCTGATGTGAAAACCTGAAAATACAATCAAAGAAATTAGTCAGGTGATGCCTTTGATTTACTTTTAATATCCATTGACAAACTAATCAGCAACTTCAGATATTTTTAATCTACTCAGTGTTTCCCCTACCATTAAATTAGGGGGGCGCCCCGCCCACCCTTGAAGATCAAGTTAATTTTTATTAATTTTTATTTTCTATATAGTGCCAGATCACAACAGAAGTCATTTAAGGTTACCTTTCCTATAGAACAGGTCTATACCTTGTTCTTTTATTAAATAAACTAAATAGCCTTATGTTATTGATCTTATTTACATGACGGCATGTCATTTCTGTCTCGCCATGGTCACGCGTTAAGACCACTGTCCTTCTGTGTGTTACACCAGGAAGTGAAATGGATCTCACTTCCTCTCTTGATTTCATTTCTTTTTCTTTGACTGCCCACATCCTTTAATCTCTGCCTCCTTCCTCTCCTCAGGTTCTCCCTCTCTTTGTGTGTTTACAGTGAGATCAGGGTGTGGACTTAAGTGTTTGTTCCCTCTCTGTCTTTTAGCCTTACACTCATTAAGACACACAAAAAGTTAGCTGATAACACTAAGTGTTTCCTGTTTGTCCATGCTGGAGGGTGGCTACAATGGCTAGGACAAGAGAGCAAAGAATTCAAGAGAAAGAGTAAAAGAATTAAAGAGGTAAAGTGGAAGAAACTAATGAATTGGGAGAAACAAACAGATACCAGAGTGGTATCAGAATTTTTACTATTGCTTTAAAATTATATTACTCATTTGACTCATTCTTTCTAATATCCCTTCTTCTTTCTGCTTGCTTCTGTCCACATCTATTTGTAAAGTATTTAAAACTAATTATAGAATCACATCTTCAAATATTTCTGCTCAGAGGGTTTCTTCTGAACTTCCTTCTCTAAATGAGAAAAAAAAACTAAGATCAGAAGCTTCCTATATCACATTGTGTATGTTTGCAGAGTTCAGCTACTAACAGCAGATGGACTATAACAGGAAACTGTTTATTTTAGAAAACCTTCAGTATTTCTTTCCAGAAAAAGACAACATATCATTTTTGTTGATCTACATTTAAACCAGTGTTTTTATGCCTTCACTACATTATGACTAAAGGTGGGAGGCTCTAATGTACGTTTTGTTTCCAATGCTTTAGTTCCACATATAAAACAGTGAAAACTCTCAAAACTAATTTTAAACTATATTGCATTTGATACTATATGTTAAGCAACGAGACCAGGAGGGCTTCATATCTGTGGACTTTAGATAGTGAAACTGGGACGAAGAAAAAAAATTCAACAGAACTCCAGGATTTCCAGATGCCTTGTCATGGAGTCAAGTGTTGTTTAAAGAAGGTTTGACCCAATGATCCCCATACACTGTGGACACAAACGAATACCAACAAATTTCACTGTGATCAGGCCAATAATTGTCAATCTGTGGACACAAACAAATACTAACAAATCTCACTGTGATCAGGCCAATAATTGTCAATAAATCTCACAACTGACCGAAAGTTTCAGTCTGAAACACTGGACAGACTGACAGACCAAATAACTTGACCCTGCTTTTAGTCAGCAAGAAAAACAAAAAACACTTGGTCATGAAAAGCAAACAAAAGTAAAACAGATGGGACAGAGTAGACTGTGTGAGGAAGCACTATGTCTACGACAAGAGATAAAGCCCATCACATGTAGATAGAAAGAGTAGATTAGATGAGAGGTAAGATACACACCATACAAACTGAATCTAAAGGTGAACAAAAGGTTACAATTAATTTGAGAGAGTGGTTTAGAGATACAGGATGGAAGAGTGAACAATGTACAGGACAAAAAAGGAAAACAGTGAAGGAAAGACAAACTGACACATCTACAATACCTCTGCCCTTTGATCAGTAGTGGCTGTTAACATCAAACCCCTTATCTGCAACAGAGCAGATGCTCAAATGTCCTCAAACAATACGGCCTTTCTTTTGGACCACAGCTGAAACCGCTTACTGCCCTCTGTAATACAAACACCCATCAACATGAGCACACACACACAAACACACAATAGTTTACTCTGAAACTAAAACCCAGAATGAGAGAGTAAAGAGACAAAACTGTTAAACAAAGACCAGATGGATGCTTTCATAATGAAAGACAGTCCTATGTATTTCACAACACTGCCCAATCTGGACCACACATGTAAATAAAGAAATAAATTTACATCATGAGACCATTTTTCTCATTTGACAACTCTGTTTTAAATCCACTGCAATTTTACTGGCACCACCCTTTCCTCACCAAATGTGCAGTATTTCACTCTACCAACTAGCAAACATTGGTATAATCAGTCTGTTGTCCATATACTGAACATCAGCCAATGATGTAGTTAAAACAATACCCCACCAATTTATCACTGCACTCCTATAACATTAGTCAGTAACATCAGACAATTTGGAAAAAAATACCAAAATCAGGTCCGCAAAACCAGAGTCTTTTTCATTCCACACATTCTTCTTCTTCTTTGTCAAAACCAGGCATCTATATTACCCACAATGCAACACAACTGCCAAACATTTGGTGTAGTAGTAGATAATGTAGCCTGGAGCCACTAGCCTCAAGCAGAAATGCAGAGCGGGCTATAGAGGTCTGGTCGGCTCATGTCTTTCTAACTCCCAAATTCTGCCCTTTTCAAACTTGTGGTCTTCAGACCCAACCAAAGCTGATTAACATCACTTGCAGCATTTTCTCAAAACTTTGATCTGCTCTCTACAAAAAGATTATACTTTTATCACATGTGCAGTAGTATTCCCCAAAACAGACTTTGATGTGTGAGCTTTCCTTTTCAGATGCCAATGAGAACCAAGTTACATGGCACCCCTAATGTCTGCCAACAGTGCTTCTTTGTACCTACTTTGCCAACATTCAAGACTGCCAAGGAAAATATTTGTGCCCTAGATACACTGACTGTAAATTACTTCAAAGGAGCCAATTTGTATTTACCATGTGAATTTATCTTAGCTCAATTTTTTTCATTATGCAATTCATTATAATATGCAAGATGTGAATAGGCTGGCCAATAATGTGCAAAAAAGGAAGCATTTCTTTGCTTGCCTGTTAGCATTCCTACATTTTGCCTATCAGTCATTCAGTATTTACATTTGTTTTTGAATTTTAAATGTAGTGCAACACAGGCATACATCTCAAATAGAAGTATGTGTAATGGACACTGTATTTACTGTAATGGCAAATAAGCACAGTGTTTCACAATGAAAGAATTTTAAAAGGATAGCATTAGCTGTTATATACATAAGCGGTAAAGTTGCAGTGAAATACCATCCATGCCAAAACTACAAAGAGGAAAATGAAAAAAAAAATAACTAAAATGGTCATGTAATGAATCGCCACCCACACCCCCACCCCCCCCCCCCCCCCCCCTTTCTTCACTTCACTTCAGTATTGGTCCTTGAAAAATTCTCATTATTCAAGCTCGACTCAAAACATTTCAAACTACCCCTTATTTTAGTGCTTTTCTCATAACAGCTTGTGCAGTTACAGAAATACTTGTGACCACCATGCCTCTTGGAAATGAAACCCACTGTGATCACCATGTGCTCATTCTGACGCTATAAATACAAACATCAGCTAAATATGCAAATATTAGAATGTGATTTCAGACATACTGTTAGAATTAAATACATTACCATGTTGTTCTTGTCATTGAAAAGTAGTTACTATTTTAAAGTTTGACAATTTATGTAGTCCAATATGGGACATTTATGGGTGCAAGAAGACCTCCAGTTAAAAAATAGCCCTTGTGAAACACTTCCTCCTGACACAAATAGCCTCTCCTGCCCTATAAATAAACATTGCTGGACTTGGAAGGCAACCAGTCACATTACACTCCAAGGCTAGTCATAAAGTCAGTGGAGTAGGGCAAAAATACAGTATACTGTACTGCTAATTTCAGTTAGGACAGGGAAGGTAGTTCAAACCCACTCACACACACACACACACACACACACACATAATAGTGCGTACAAAGGCTCCAAGTAGAATAAAAATGTAAGTCAGACAGCCTGAATGGTCGCTGTGTTGAGCTCCAAGGACAAACATTTGTGCAACAAACCTGAAACAGGGAAGAGTGCTTGTATGCCTATCCAAAAATGTCTGTGACTTCCATAACTTAAATCATCAGCCAGAACTAAACATCTCACAGTTCTTGGAAATAAGCAGCAAATCAAGCAGTACAAAGCCACAAGTTTCTCAAGAAGGAAAGTTCTCATAGTTTTTCAGGTGAACCTAGTCTAACCCTCCCTCCATCCATCTCCAAGCATGAATATTGTTCCAGCTGTTTGGAGCAGGCCAAGCTAAACAACTTGCCTGAACCAAAATGGGGGCAGGGAGCCTGACTCCCCTTTGTGCTCATACAGTTTCTCTCCTGCACTTTCCTGGCCTCCCCAACATCTCCTTTATCTTTGTCTTTTAATAATCTCCTCTATCCAATTCTTGTTCTCATTACATGCAGTTATTCATCTCCATCTCTCTTTCCTTATTATTCATGACAGCTCTTATCCCTTTTCCACAACCCTTTAAATCACCACGTCTGCTTTGTGATCTTTCTGGTGCCTCTGTTAGTATCAGTGATCAGTTCTCATAAGTACAAATACATACACATACAAAGCAGCAGACAAGCATCCTGCATCACTACTGATGTCCTCACACCCACAACGGTCAAAAAAACAAAACAAGTCCATGCACAAACACACACCCACACATAAATGAGCATGTAAACACATGCACAGACACCAGGATCACACCTGCCTCTCTTTGCCATTCTCAGTGCCTCATGGACTGACTGATGAGCAGGTTTCCTGGCTGGTTGCCTGTAGTTCATGTACACAGCCAATAAGAAATAAAGACACCTGATGGGCAGTTCCTGCTTTAATTAGATCCAGGTTTAAACAGGCCCTAAGCCATTTTCCTTTGCCTTTAATTCATTTAAGATAGCCCACGCCTGTATTTTTTAAAGTTTCTGTAGAAAGCCAAGTGGTCAAAGTCAAAGGTGAAACTTCAGGATTACAACCACAATGGCTAGTGCCACCAACAACCAACTAACCATGGTAACTAAAGTAACCACATAGGTGGATTAGGCATCTGCACACCCCATAAACTACTGTCACCAAGGAGATTAGAACAAGCAGAAAAGATTCAACATCACGACAATAGCTAGTTCCACAAGACGCACATCATTTGGCATGATTACATTTACTTTCTGCTTAACTGATAAGCCTTATGTCTATTCATGACATGGCCTGTTCTAACAACTCTGAACGTGCGACATGAAGTTTAGAAGCTTGTACTGAGGAATCAGTGTATTTTCGACCTGTGATTATGTAATGTGACAAGATGTAATACATGACATACCCTATGAAATTTCAGTCTATGAAATACTTAATTAAATTTTCCATTTCAATAAAAACCCACAACAGAAATAATATATAAATCATTTTATATTAGAACAGTTTAGAATAAAGATTTTGTACTTGTTTGTGTATTTTCCACCTCATACATATTTAACAAAAAATAGAAATCTGAATAATGGAGTAGCTTTTATTTATGTTTATAGCTATAGTTAACTAGGCCTCTTACTTTCAGGATCAGTTAATCTTCCAGTTATTTTTAATCAATTAAATGCTTTGTCTAAAAAATGTCAGGATAAACCTAATCCACAGCTTGATTTGCATGTGATTGGATAGTGGACATTCATGCTCCAGATGTCACAATTAAACAAAACTAATGACTGTTATGAACCACCTTTATTTTTTACTTCTCTGCGCTAACTACACATATTTTTTTTATATATCTGTGTTGATGAACTGCAGCTTTTCAGTTGGATCCAGATACAATCTGAATATACTGTATACACTAAGTGTGAACAGGGTCATGGGTGTCCCATGGACTGTCTTTCTGACTAACAACTGACAACACACAGACACACACTCACCCTTCCTCCACCTTGTCTCTCTCTGATTAATGCTGGGCTGTCCTTGAGGTTTCATCACTTCCAGTACTAATACCATTCACTACACCCAGCCAGAACAAACCATTCCATGCCAAACTGAGCCTGAGCCAAGTAAAACAGAGCCAAGTGGAGATACTTATACTATAATTAAATATAAAAGTTTAAAATTGAAGGATTGATGCATTATTGCATGAATATCTCTTATTTTGTGAGTGCACTAAGTTTCAACCTTTATGAAAAAAGTAGGGTGCAAATTTGTTTTCTAATGGCGTTTTCCAATGGAGCGCTAAGAAGCCAGGGGAATATTATGGTTTAATGTTTTCAACCACACAGTGCACAACACATTGTTAGAAATGTTTTCAGATGATCAGCATGTGATTTTCTTTGCAGTGGTGTTCTAGTGAACACAGCAGACATTTCATAACTCCTGATAAGGAGGACTCCATTCCTCTAATATGTACACAGCTAAATTCAGATTATATACATTCTGAAGGTGTCAACAATATAGCAAACAGTAAGTGTACAGTTTTGTTTCCAGTGTCATGTAGCTCAGATGAACAGAAGCTATGAGACAGCTGTGTAGAGTAAGAGGAGAGACTACATAATCCATGCACCAATTAAGACACAGAGAGACTGGATGTAAAGAGAAGTGTGTGTGTGTGCACATGTGTGTGTTAGTCTGCACATCACACAGACACTGGTCTACGCGTATGGATGTGAAACCAAGTGTGTGAAAGCCTAGAGTAATCCCGCTTAGTCTAGAAGCTGAGGGAGCAGGTTTAAGTAGTGCGACAGTTTGAAGGGCTGGGTGAGGGTTTAATATTAGAACCACTGTCTACCATAGAATGAACAGATAATAACAAGGAAAGACTGAGTGTGTGTGTGCACAACAGCACAGCCACTAAGTAACTGCACTTGGGGGATGGTAGCAAGGGGCTGAGGGTAAGATAATAGTCTAAGCAAAATAACTCATTGAGAGCAGATCTGCTCAAACAGCAAGGACTGAGTTGTAAATGTGGTCTCAAAGGGGCAGTGCACACTACAACATTTAATTAAGATTTCTCAAACTAATTACCTGTGACTGTTTATAAGATTAAGTTTGCTTCAACAAACTCTCAAAAGGAACTATGTTCTTTTTATTCCAAAATGTGGAAGCATGTACTAAAAGCTGGAACTGAAAATTAGTTCAGATCTATAGTCTTGTTAACATTAATATACAACTGCTTGTGTTTACATATTAGATCTTTAGCTTCTTTTGCTAAATGAAAACAAGGGTTTTTGAAACATGCATTTCATAAAATTATCAGGAAAAGTATAATTTGCTATCAGTGTGAAACTCAATATTTGTATTATAGAAGCAGAACAACCAACAGATACAACAGTATCATTTATATCCTTATATCAACTTATTTTACAAAGGTTTTGTCAAAGGTTGATTTTAATTTAAATCAGTGAGGTCTAGTTTGAACACAACAAAGAGAATTGCATTATTATTGACATTATCAATGCAGCACAACCATTTCTGACAGCTGACTGTTCAGACAAGGTTCAGGCAAAATGCCTACAAGCCTCTCTATGGCTGGCCGCCAAACCCATTCCCAGAAGCCAGATTACACCATCGGCTTGTCTTAAACACTGCTCGCTGTCTCACACACACTCACACACACACACACACACACCCCTTCATTGTACTGACTGTTGAGCCAAATAGGCTTAGTCAAAATGATCCACAAATGAATCACAAAATGTCAGTGATGTATTCCAAAGACATATTCAGGCAAACAGAAAAATAGAAACAATGCTTAAGTACAGGTAGAGCAGAAAGATACACAACTACTTCAGAACAAACCCACACATACAGAAATTCCTCTGAATCACTTTTTTGACCTTCACTACTACTTGCTCTCCGAGTCTGATAAAGCAATGCTTGTGTTATTCCCTTTTAGGCACTGGCATGCACAGAATCTTGATGGACAAATTTAATGTGGAAAAGTCAGACCACAACACAGCCATGATGGTCCCAGTACAGAAAAACATTTGCTTCCACTGCTGTATAATTTGTGAGAAAAATCACACATTCAGTTGTCTTCTCAGTTAATCCTTTGTGCAGCAGAACACCTTTAGTGTAGGTGGCATTTTCACACTACTTGGCCTGACAGTGCAGCATTTGAGAAAGCCTATCTACAGTGCTTAACCTGGTGACACATTCTGCTGAGTCTGCATGAATGAACAGTTTTAGATAATTAGCACAGCCAAACATATTTTCCAACAATCATTATGTCGGCAGGTTAAAAAATTAAATGCATTCTCTAAACATAATATCAGAAGAATCTTCTGTTTTTCTCACACTTAGGTAGGTTTAGGTGACATCAAGTTAGAGAAATGCAAATGTTAACTTAATTAACAGTATGGCAAGTTGGGGAATTCAAGCACTGCTTTAAGTGCCAGCATTGTTAGACTTTAGTTTTATTTCAATGCATATTGATGACATTGTTTGCACTCTGCTGCCTACAGCCTCAGTCACCCCTCATAGTGCAAGAATTACCCGAACCAACACCATACAATAGCAAAAGGGTGCACGTGTGGCATGCAATAATTCTTTTTTATAATGTGTGTGTCGTCAGGACTAAACTTATAAACAACCGCCAACCTGACCTTTCTTGTTAAGAATAATTACCTTTAATACAGCAACTAACAGAAAAGTTCTGTGTAACCTAATGTAGGGTAGTGACATTAAATAACCTTAAATGGTAGCACCTACAGTATGAAGTCCGAGGAAACATTTTTCTACACACTATATCATGAAGTCAAATATATAGTGTACACTTCTTGTTGTACTGTAGCTAATGGTATAAAGGGAAATTAGGTGCTGTATATTCCTGACCTCCCTCTTAGCAACTACCACCCTTGCTGTTTATTGAGTTTAATATTCAAACCCTAAGACACCGTTTATGGCTATACTACTGCATTAAATGGAAAGTTCTTGACAACTTGTGCATAATATATTACATAATCATTGCAGTTCAGCATTAATCTTTCTCCTGTTTGGAAAACTAATGATGTGAAACAGAATTTGAAATTAATCTCTGGTGGTCTGCACAGTGCTTTCATACACCGATCGGGCACAACATTATGACCACTGGCAAGTGAAGTGAATAACACTGACTATCTGTTACAGTGGCACCTCTCAGTGTGTGGGGTGTATTGGGCAGCAAATGAACATTCAGTCCTCAAAGTTGATGTGTTGGAAACAGGAAAAATGGGCAAGTGTAAGGATCTGAGTGACTTTGACAAGGGCCAAACTGTGATGGTGAGATGACTGGATCAGAGCATCTCCCACCCTGCAGGTCTTGGTGGGTGTTCCTGGTCTGCAGTGGTTAGTACCTACCAACAGTGTCTAAGGAAGGACAAATACTGGCGACAGGGTCATAGAACGCCCACAGCTCACTGATGATGAGATTGACCTACTGTAGATTAAACTTTTACCTTCCATTTGTACTTTTCAAATGATTAAAATTCATTTGAAACTTTGTTAAAATTGTTAAAAATGAGAAATACTGTACATTGGTCTCTATGAAGAGAAAGAGTCAGGGGCTGTAGTGGTGGTATCACACCTAGAGTGGTGGGGCTGTTGAATTTGTCTAAAAAAAGATCTCTAACTTGTCCTCACAACCAGTTTTCACTCCTTTTACACAAGTCTTTCACTGAATTGTGGACACATCTGTGCCGTTCCTGACAGTAGAACTGTGGAAGCAAATGGATTCACAGAAGATGCACAGTGAGCTGCAGAGTGACATGAGTGCCAACCAGCTGCCACATTGACTCCTATGTAAACAGTATTAGGCAGGTGGTCATAATGTTATGGCTGATCAGTTTATGTGGGTCAGGTGGAGTTAAAGGATCCAGCCAGTAATTTTCTTTTTGGTTATTTTCCCATAGAGAGACTAATACCAACAATGAATTTCATTTACTCACTCTAATGCCTGGGAATCCAGAACCTTGTTCCACTTATTTGTCTGTACTGTAGACCTCCACTGTTGGCCAAAAATGATTAAAAACACAAGTGAGCCACACCGCCTCAATGGATAAGCTGTGTCTTCTTGGCTGTTGAGGTCCGTCTTTTTTTCAGTGCTCCAAAGGCAAAGAACAGCCATTACGTTTTACTGTCTCTCAAGTTAAAAAGTCTACTATGTGTGCTCTGCTCTGTTCATACTACTTCACTAGCTTCTGGAATTGAAAAAGTGAAACCTGGTTCTGGGTTCACAGGAAAATTCATTGTTGGTATTAGTCACTGTATGGGATTAAGGGTAGAAAATGATCTGCTTTATCCTTTAAGATGGTGAAATCAGTGTTTAGAGTTTGCATGATGTGTAAAATATCTGAATGACGTAACAGAGTTTAGGCTATGTTGATGGCAAAGGTCTTGTTAACAGACATTTATAAGTGTCAGAGTCATAAAAGCACAAGTGTCATTAATAACATTAGTAAGGGCTGCATTTGATCGAGGTTTGCCAGTTCCAGGGCTTTGTAATTGATACCTCACTGGTATGGCTTACTGAGAGATTTAAATAGAATCAAGTCATCCTACATGTTATTAGTCATGCATGATATGACATGGTAGGTCTGTTGTTGATTTATCTTTATATGCTGTGGACTTAAATGTGCACATTTAAATCATGCGTACACTTTGAAAAACATAAAAGTTGTGTAGTCAGGACAAGACTTTCCAATTCTGTATTAGGCCCTATTTGACATTACTGTAAAAATGTCATATTCTCTCCTTTTCTACAGTTTTTAACATGTCTGCCTTACTTAGGCCTCATGCTGGAGAGGTGTTTCGGTTAAGGTTTGGCTGCCTGATGCACTGAGTTCACTGGGCTGGAGGAGGATCCTCAAAGTGAAGCATTTTGCAACGATTTAACACTACAACACAAATTCCATTACACATTGTGTAGAAATGTCTTGACTTCATTTTAAGAAACTACTTACAAAGGTATTAATTTTCTGTTATTTTGTTAAACTGAAAGGCTGGTTTTGGGAAGAACATTCCTGAGGAATCTGTCATTGACATGCAGCCTAAAACAGAACCAAGGACATATTTTCTTTCTATTACTGTTGTTTGAGGTTTCTATAAAAAGCAATGGAATGGCTATTGGCTCAGAAGATAAGCATGCTGCCCTGTGAAAACATTCTGTGCATATCTTAATCATGACCATTTATCAGTTTGTAAAACAATTGCTTAACCTAGGCTTCCACTGCATAAAAAATAAGAGAAGGGATAACAGTACTATATTCCACAAACTTGAAAATAAATTGATGCATAATCTCAGAATGCAGCAGGACAGAAATGCACTGTTTTCAGAGTACACATAAATACACAGTATGACACACATACACTGAGGGTGCAACACTGACTTGGACAATGTGAAGGGCATTAATAGGGGCACATGCACAGAAATAAACATGCTTTTGCGGTCAGAGCAGTGAAATTATTATTTACAGATAGGACTATAATGACTAACACAGCACAACATCTCACTTGTTTTCCTTTTCCAAACACTAACATTAAAAATCCAGATATGGAAGCAGTGATTCAAACCTAAACATCCAAGCGATCATTGTACAACAACATATGTGGGTGTGAGGACTGTAAAGGCATGCTTGATTGGAACTGGTTTCAGTCGTGTTTCTAAGCAACATTCACATCCACTGCTCTTCCCCTTCTTTCTCTCATACCACCTACGACTGGCAGTTTTAGAGAGGAAGAGCATTTCACTCCAAATCCATCAGTCTCAAGTTATTTACAAGTCTTACTGTTACAGTACAGGTTTTGGCTGGAAAATAAAACAAAAGCGAGACAGATATACAAGCATTTTAGAGATGAACTACTGTGACCTTGCAGCCCAATCCTGGACTACATTTTCTTGAACAATGAACACCATTGTACTCCCCCACATAGCTGACTGAATTTACAATAATTTACCAATATAGGGCTGTAAGCTCATTCAGATTTGCAGGCTGTTAAATATTAAATCACGCACCAGGAAAACCAGTTTTGTGGTTTTCCACTAATAAACAGTATTCTTTATTCTGTATAAATGTTCATCGTGTTCTACAGGTGAATAACAGGTGGTTTCATTTGCTCTCCAAAAGCAGACATCCGCTACACAGTAATCCATACTCTAGTTATGCTTGCTGTATTGTGGATATAAAGCAGGGCTGTACTCCACCTAATTCTTCCTCTGTGGGACAGTCTTTCTCTCTTTAACCAGAACTCATCATCCTGCCCTCCCACAAACTCTTAATCTCATGGAAACTGTCTACATACATAAACTGTCTCATTTAGTATTCCTCACTCCATTTGCTAACTCCTCTACTTCTGACACATTATTCATCCCCTAAAATGTACCCCATATATCCAGCAACCCTCCAGACCTTTCCTGTCTGGCATTTTTCTCTGTGTCATTGTGATCGCTATGACAAAGCACGAGTCAGATACTGTGGAGACATCTCACTTCCTGTGAGTTTAGAGTATCTGTGACCAAATTAATGATAGAACCAATAGGAGTTTCTGAAGGATTCATATCTAAACATGACCGTGGCCCTTGAAGAATTAATTTTTAAAAAATCCTCATCACTATCACCTTCCAAATTGATTCAACATGAAAAGAGTTTGGTTTCTGTCCTGTCTGCATGAAAGTCTGTTTCATATCAGTAACACCACAAATCATGGTTTCTCAACCTCATGACCACATCTTTAGGTCCTAAAATTCTCATGCCACCTACAATCAGAGCTGACGAATTGTCATGTGAAATTGACATATCTTTTCCCTTTACAAGAATGTGGAAGAAGCTCTAAATGGATACACAGTCACATTATCATTAAAATCTGTTTGCTTTAGCCCATTTATATTTTCTTAAACAAAATACCAACAAGCCATGGGCTCCTGCTGACCCCAAGTTTGAGAAAATGTGCCATAAATCATCAGCAGCTGCTCAAGCACTACATACATGGACTGACTCAGCCCTGCAGACATACACATGTGCACACACACACACACTTTACATACCCATGGACATGTGTTGCAGTACTTACATCACTTTTTCTAAACTTGGCTTTAAGGCTCTTCATGTTCGGTCCAGTCCATGCAGTCAGTCACTCAATCACTCAGTAAAGGCTGTGGAGCAAAAAGACACAGATGTTTAAACTCAGCCTCAGTAATGTTTTGCTTCCATTTCAAATGTATTTGTGTCTGATAAAAAATTAAACTACCAGACTTGCTAAGTATTTTGTGTTGCTATATCCACTCACATTACAGTCAATATGAGGTATACTGTAATTGTGCAATGCAGCAGCAGGGATTCATCATGGCAATACTCTGCAGCACTAGTATGTCCACATTCCCCTCTGAAATATGTTGTTCATTAAACATTTACTGTAAATATTCCTCTCCAAGTAAATGGCAGTTTTGGGAATGGATTTAGCATAACACATGTAATTCTAATTCAAGTCTGTTGCTGGAAATAGCATCCAGCTTTGTGTTGTTTTCTATAAGGATGTTTTAAATCACCACAAAACCCTTGGAAATGTCTAGTAACTGTATTTTTGCCCCATAACTGCCTCATGCAAATTCCAGTTTTACATGGCTGAAATGACCTTATCAGCGATTTACCTCCAAAATATCTGGGTGAGGACTC
>NW_018127955.1:373050-376007 GCF_001952655.1 Monopterus albus
ACCTGATTTATTATTATTATTATTATTATTATTATTTCCAGGGTCCTCTGTGTCTGCTTGTATTTCAACAATGATACAAGCAATCAGATTTCAGTCTTTAGACTACATGGGCAGACACTGAAAAGGAGATGTAATATATGGTCCATGGAGGACAGTCCTGTCTGGGCTTCTCTGGCAACATTGATGCCATTCAGATTTACATCAGCTGGCCTACTACATTGGTGAGGCAAATAATAATTTTCTGATAACATTTACTGAGAAAAAGAATTGGTCTACCAATATCAAAACTTTGTATGAGATCCAAATTAGAATGAAGACATGGTGGTGCATTGAGAACATCTCTGCTGAGATTGAAAGCTCGTTTAATTAGCAGAAATGTTATATAAGTGTGTTCTCGCAAATGCCACTGTATGAGCAAACTTTACTATTACATCCACTATCACTCTTTCAATTAAGCACGAATTAAGTCTGATAATGGCCACATGGTGCCACAAACAAAACATTTAAGAAAGAGCACAGTTTATTTAGTGTTCACCTGTAAATATACAGCTCCTCAAACAAGAAAGTCCCCAAATCCTTTAGCACAAAAAATATACACGAGCATCACTGTACACAAAACAGTTGAATTTCAGATTGAACGCCTTGTGACTGGGCCGAGGGGACGCACAGGAAACACTTGTTTAATTTAGCAGTTAACTTTTTTAGGAGGCTTTTGTTCAACATCTTACACGATATGAAATTACAAGACACACTCACCCTGCTGGAGTCGCAGGAGGGCTGGACACATAAAAGAGACTGACACACAAGCGCTTTTTGTGCCAAACAACAGCAGCTACCGAACCGGTGAGAAAACAGCGAGCCGTTGTCGAGCTAAGTCAAGCGGGAGGATGCATAAAAGAGAAGTAAACGGCGTACCCGAGCTACACACTGGCCCGGCGCGGCCCGCATACATTAAAAGTTGAACTGTTCACGGACTCCTGCCTGTCTCGCGCTCGGAACTCAACGACGACTACTGCCCGGTTTAGGAAAGTGACGTCACTATCCCAGCGCTCTCGTGACCGCGGCGAGGGAGCCCTCTTCTGTTCTCCATTGTACCCAATCATGGGCTGGGTAAAGGGGCATTTCACACAAAACCACACTCACGCAGTTAGAATTGAATAAAGTGGACTGAAGACCTTCTCACCATTTTTACATACATCATTTTATGTTAAAACACCACAGTGTAACGTATGTTTGACAAGACCCCTTTACAGTGGTGGAAAGTAACTAACTAGGCCTACATTTACTCCTACAATTTTGAGATAGGGCCTATTTGTATTTTAGGCTACTTGAGTAGGCCTGTGGGCTGTTTCCATTTCCTGCTGCCTCATTTCAGAGGCAAATTCTTTATTGCACTGCACCTATTTGACAACTTTAGGTAGGCTGACTTTATTAATTACTGGTGAGAAATTCACAAGCTACCCAGCAGTATGTAAAGTATTTCAAACTTGTAACAGGGTATTTCAGCACTGTGGTATTACTACTTTTAATTAAGTAAAGGATCTGAGTACTTCTTCCCCTGATGCCCCTGAACTTCCATAACCCTGTAAAAATGTAATATTGTGAGTTTTCATGCAGCAAACTTTAATGTAGCAGGAGTTTAAATTAAACTCACAATGCTCTGTATCCAAACATGATCGTAGTAGAGCACAGCTCATGTTTGTTTCATGCTAATGCTACCTTAAGTTACATACTGTAGCTTTAAGTTCAGTTTCTGTACATTTTGGAGTATATGTTTTATTTGTTTGTTTGTTTTTTATTAATTTATTAAAATGAGGAAGAATATTAGAAGCATATTTCAATATAATGCAGTCCAGTACAACATCACCATTATCTCCAACCTAAATAATAAACATATTAAACCTCTCTGAATGGTTTAACAAGAACTGACCATCACAGGCTTTGTAATGAAGCACAGTCATTGTACTTGATTACTTTACAGTGTGTAAATGGACTTAATAAAGTGACAGTAAAGTGTATATTTGCTTAAAGGGGTAGTTCAGCAATTTTGTACTGCACTCCCACTAAGCAGATGGACTTCCAAGAAGCATAATTTTCAAAAGAGGGTTGAGATATCCAAACATTTAGTCCCTAATATGGCTCAGTAATACATTTCAGTCTGGCCAAAGTTCTTCCACATACACATAATTAACTGTTTTGCCAGGTTGTCTTGTACTCCCAGTAATGTGCTACATGGTCTTCCCATCTAAAATCAGTGTGTCACTTCTCTGAAATTGAGAAACTTTGTTAAATGACATGTTGATGTTATGGGCCTGTTGCAACAGTACTACAATGAACCTTACTAATGCGGGTAAGAACATGTCTGAGCCATAGGTTGATTATATTGATACATTTCGTAAGATGAGAATGCAGCCTAGACTACATCACTGTCTATGTGTCAAAAACAAAAGCCACTTATACAAAGCAAACATTTTCTTTTTTTTTGATTTACATTCTACCTCTGTTGAATAAATCTACCACTTTTCACTCACTTCAACATGTACAGAGACAGACACAGTTACACTTAGACACTGATGACTGCTCATAGGAGATTCTGCTTTGCTAAGGTGTGGCCCTTTTTATATGAAATTTTGACTCATCGGGTATTGTCTCCAGTTTATAAACGGCAACAAAAATGTAGGTAGTGGTGTAAAGTCTCAGTACATATCAAGACATCTAGTGTGGGTGTGACATGTAGTGGAGTAATTATATTGTGCATTTCAAAAGTATCAAGTACCTCTTCACAGAAGGTATAGTTTAAGATATTTTCACAATAAAACATACAAACCAAATATGAGAGATTATGTGATATGTTTTTAGCATTTAGGCAGACTTTCATCACTTATTAAGAATAAAATATCTCAGACAATTTGCATTGAAAGTAAATTGATTTTTTTTTTGCCAAAAAATTATTAACA
>NW_018127955.1:379215-381691 GCF_001952655.1 Monopterus albus
TCCCCCCCGCCCCGCCCGTGACCCCGTTCAGGGATTAAGCGGTAGAAAATGAATGAATAAGTGATATGATTTGATGTAATTTTAGTGAAATACATTTACCCAATTCTTAATATCTTTTTGTTGCCTTGCACTCAGACAGACGCCCCAGTTCTGCAGCACTGTGGCAAAGCTGTAGAAATTGACCTCTTCCTAGGTTTATGGAAAACCAGTATGGTCCACCAAAAGATTAGCCCACACGTTTACTGTCATGTGATTGAAAACAAAGAGTCTTCATTTTCAAGATAGATACTTTCCCTGCATTTGAGCTTCAGCAATCAGCTAATATTAGAGCACAATAACAATCAGCTGATATTAGATCACCAGTTTGTATATAATATTTCAGCATACTATATTTGTAGAACTTATATCGGCTGTGTACATTATTGTGGTGTATTCGGTGTATTCGTCACGGCTTCATGTTCCAGCGGGCCGTCTGCGAAAACGGAAGTGTGTGATTGTGAAGTATTTCATTCCGGATGTGCGAGTCTTTGCTTGATCGTGCAAATTTCTTGGTCATCAAAACAAACAGCATACAGGTCTGTCTGCGGTGTCAATATGTTACTGAAATCATGTTGTATCTACAGTACCGGAGTTTTGTCTGTACTACTGTTGATCGTGGGCATTTCTTTAGTCCTCTCTAATGTGTTTCTGCATGTTGTGCAGTCGATGGTTGAAAAGGTAAGCATCTTTCTGAGGCTTACTAGCTAGCAAGCTAACTAGATATTTTGGTGCCAGTCAAGGCTAACTAGCTACTGTAGCTTGATTTGACAAATTAGCAAAGGCAGTGTGCCTCTGTTTCGTTAGTTCAATTGTGAAAATGTAGCTGGTCAGCTTTGCATCTTTTAAGATTACTTCTGAAGTTGAATGTTTTGCAACTGACTAACACCGAGGAATGTATGCTAGGCTATTTTAAAATACTTAACGCTACTCTCAAGTTTAGCCATGTCGAGCTATTTTTTCAGCTATTAAAGGGGTATAATACTTTAATAAAGCAAGTCCTCTCATTATTTTTCATTTAATTATTAGCTAGCTAATAAATCGTTTATAACACGCTAATGTACGCAGATAGTAAGACGTGTAAAAGTTTTTATTAAGTTAAAGTATTTGTCAACAATTATAATTTATCTGTTTTACTATGTTGTCATTCTGTGTGTGTGTGTGTGTGTGTGTGTGTGTGTGTGTGTGCGCGCGTGTATACATCAGGTTCCACACCCACAGCAACATGTGTTCTCCTTACCACTAAATTATATTTTGTTATGAACTATATATAAATCCTTCTTTACTGCTTATAAATGCTAACTAAGGGGACCTAAAGTAAAGGGTTTCTAGATTTTACATTATTTGTATGTCACTGGATGTATTATTCATTATCATTAATTGTTTGCATAGCTTTACATTTTAAGATCAGTATCACCTCCTATTGTGATGACACTTAACCTAAATTATGATTTCACCCCTTGCTTATGACTTATGACTCACTGTCCTACAATGTACAAAAGAAGAATGTTGTAATAAGCTGTATTTATAGAGCACCGAGAGCCAGCATAGAAAAATTTAATGACTGGCTGGAAGAAAATTACTCGTCAATAAATAATAAATTAATGTTCATATGTGGTGACTTCAATATAGATTTGTTAAATCCTAACAAGCACACAGGAACTGAGGAGTTTATTAACACATTATATAGATGCAGTTTATACCCAAACATTACAAAACCAAGTAGATTAACAACCCAGCATGCAACACTAATAGATAATATATTTACTAATGATATTGATAGCAAAATGTCAAGTGGATTACTTATAAATGATATTAGTGATCATCTACCTGTATTTTTGGTTTATGACTGTCAGTATAGAAAAGAAAGGCCAAAAACAAATCTTTTTTATAGGAGGGTGATGAATGAACATGCTGTAAGGAGGCTAAAAGAGGACTTTATGGGGCAAGACTGGGAAGCAGTTTACAAAGAGGAAGACTTAGACAAAGCATATGAGCAATTTTTAAATATATTCATGAAAGTATATGACAAGAACTGTCCTCGTAAGCAGTATAAAAACAAGAGGAATTACAGTGGGGAAACCGTGGATGAGTAAGGGATTACAGAATGCATGTAAAAAGAAGAATGCGTTATATAAGGAATTCATAAAGTACAGATCAAAGAAGGCGGAAGAAACATATAAGTCATATAAGAACAAATTAATTGAGATTTTGAGGAGATGTAAGAAACTATATTACTCTAAAGTATTAGAGGATAATAAAAATAACATGAAAGGTACTTGGAATATATTAAATAAATTGATTAGAAACAGTACCAGCAGGAGTAACTACCCTCAATATTTTATGGACAATGATACACCGGTCAACAGATTTGAGGATGTAGTTGAGAAGTTTAATAGGTTTTTTGGGTCCTGGTTTAGCAAGAAGCATTTGTACAGAT
>NW_018127955.1:382362-464641 GCF_001952655.1 Monopterus albus
GGGGGAGCTAATATAGAACGAGTATATGAAATTAAATTTCTAGGTGTCATAGTTGATGACAAATTCTTCTGGAAATCTCATATCAGATATATTCAGCACAAATTAGCAAAAAATATATCGATATTGGCAATGGTTAGATATATTTTAGACGGGAAAGCACCGTATTTTGTATTCTTCATTGATTTTACCATACTTGGAGTATGGTGTTGAAAACTGGGGAAATACATACAAAAGCTCACTTCAACCATTGTATATATTACAAAAAAGAGCGATAAGAATTGTGCATAAGATGGGGTATAGGGATCACACCAATGTAGCTTTCATACAGTCTAAATTGTTAAAATTGTTTGATTTAGTGGGATATCAGACTGCTGTGTTTATGTATAAAGCCAGGAACAATTTATTACCTGGTGGAATTCAAAAACTATTTAATGAAAGGGAAGGGGGATACAATTTAAGGGGTCAGTTAAATTTAAAAATTCATGCTATACGTACAACCAAAAAAAGATTTTGTATTTCCATAAGTGGTGTAAAACTATGGAATAATTAAAATGTGGACATAAAAAATAGTGAGTTTGAACATAAGTTGATGAGTTTAAACATAAATATGTCAATGTGTCAATCAAGATATATGCAAGAACAGGTTTAATGATTAATTAGATGGAACATTGTGGGTGTGGTGTATGAATGTTAACACTCTGTAATAATTCTTTAGTATATTACTTGTGTGGTGTAGAAGATAATTATCTATAAATGTAATTATGTAGAATGTTAACACTTTGTAATAATTCTGTAGTTTATTACTTGTGTGGTGTAGAGGATAATTATTTATGTAGAGATATTGCTTAGGACTTAAAAGTTGTAAGATGATGTCATGGGGTAGGACTAGATAAGTCTAACTTCTTCCTACTCCATTCAAGCATGTACTAGGTATAAGTAAATTGATATTGGATTATTATTGTTGGATATGTGTGAAATTACATGTGTTGACATATCAACTGTTTTAGATGCTTGAATGAATAAATCAAATCAAATCAATGTGAGGACAGCATAGTCAGCAGAAGAGAAACTGTCTGAAGTCATGCATTTTTTGTGACTGTGCAGGAGAAGAGGCTAACCCACTGCCCTTTGTTCCCCATAGGAAGTTGTTTTGAATAATGGCACAGAGGCATTCGAGGCCTGGGAGAATCCACCAGCACCTGTCTACATGCAGTTTTATTTCTTCAATTTGACAAATCCCGCAGAGATGCTGGCTGGGGAGAGGCCCGCTGTGGTGGAGATTGGGCCATACACATACAGGTGAAAGAGGAACCAGAGAAAAGCATAACTTTTGTTTCTCCATTTGTTTCCTAACCTGTTAACAATACACATTAACAAAATTAACAGAAGAAGCCAAACTGTCAAGTTAGTAAACCATTTTAAGTTGAAAGTCCATTTACTTACGGTCCTACTGCTGCTTTTTCTCCTGAGGACACATCTTTTGGCTGTCTCATAGCCAATGTGTTGGAATAGCTGTCAACAGTTCACTTCTTTCCACTTTAATCCAGTTGTTTTATTTTCTACGCAGGGAGTACCGGCTTATGGAGCAAGTGAGTTTCAGTGATAATGGCACTAAAGTAACAGCTGTCAACACAAAAACCTACATATTCCAGCCCAACATGTCCTGGGGTCCAGAGAGTGACCTCATCAGGACAGTCAACATCCCTGCCATGGTGAGCCAAGTACATCCTTGAATTACTAGTGCTGTTTAACTGAGTCACATGAATCTTATTTTCTGTTTTTATTTAATTTGTATTAGAGGGTAGCAACATACAGTACTTCATTAGTTGGAATAATGGCACACTCAGGATGTAGCTATAATATCTATTATAAAATATGCAGTATTTTATAATAGATATTGGCTCATAGCCCAGTTGCTCTGCTTCCTCAAAAAATGTGATGAATTAGATGATTTGGTCTCCAATAAAGAGGGCACTGATTGTCTCAAAAGTGCAAAAATTATCTAGTTTATAACATTTACTATATAGAAATCCTATGATGCAGGGTTTGTATCTTATGCAGTTTAAAGTTTTACACAGCAGTTTTCCTTTAACTAGACCACTTTTTTTCCTCTCTTCTCGTAGACAGTGATGGAGAAATTTAAGGACAACTCTGTTTTTGCCAACCTGATTTCCTCCTACATGAGGTCCAATGAGGAAGGCCTGTTTACCACCCGCACAGTGGGAGAGCTGCTCTGGGGATATGTGGATAACCTGCTTAAAGCTCTCAAAACATTTGACCCTGAGCTGGATGATGTTTTTGGTCTCTTCTATAAGGTCTCATTTGAATACATAATTCAATATTCATATTAATAAAATGATTAGAAACATACTGTATAGAGATAGTCTTTTTTGCATGAGAGCTGTTTTTTAAAATTATTCCTTTTTTTTTTTTTTTTTTTTTTTAAACAGAGTAATGCTTCCAACGATGGTGAATATGTGTTCTTCTAATGCTTCCAACGATGGTGAATATGTGTTCTTCACTGGCCAGCAAAGCTACAAGGACTTTGCTAGAGTGGATACCTGGAACGGTGAAAGGTAGTTATTTCCACTCACCCCCATTACAAAGTGATATAAAGATCTCTTGTTGTGTAAATCCCCGGAAATTTGCAATTTAAATGGATGAAAAACAAGTGATTTACACAGGAATATGATAAAGTCTTGTTTCTTCCTGTCTGATAACATTGAGAGCACAAAATGTATCCTGTTGATTCTTTTCCTGACATTTTCATATCACAGTTGATATGACACTGTTCCAGAGCTTATCTACTCTGTGTAATGATTAATTCAACTATTTTTTTTAGGTCAGTAGTTGGTCAACGCAGCTAACTCAGTTGGTTATTTGTGCAACAGAAAACAATATCACTCACAGTCCTTATGTCTTTCCCCAGGGCAATGGATTTAAAAAAGCCAACCAATGTTAATCTTCTTTTTTGCCCTAATAGGCTTTCCCTCGTATACTGTATATCTCTTGAAGAACCTAATAGTTTCAGACTTTTGTCTTGGGTCTCTCAGTAAGCGATAATGGTGATCTTCTGCACTGAACTTGCTAGCCAGATAAAAATGCACTTAAAGGAATACTGTGACATTTTAGGTAATATATGTATTTGTTATCTTGTAGACATTTAGATGAGAATACTGACGACACTCTCATCCAGTGTCTGTCAGTTAACTGTGAAGCTACAGCCAGAAGACACAATGATCAAAATGTTGAATTATTCCTTTAACATACAAAAGGACTGCTGTTTAGCAAAAGCTGTAGCAGCTATAGCAAAGCTTATTCTGACATATAAACATGTCCAGTCTTGATCTACTGTAAGCCCACACATTTAAAACATTCACAATATTTCTTGATTATGAAGTTGATAAGCAATCTTTCAGTCACGGTAACCACAGAAAATTGATGGTGGTTGGATGCTCGTCTTGACTGAAACTTTTTTTAAATTCATGAATGACAAACTGATGTAAACAATAGATTACTGATATCACTTTTTGTGTGTTGCATGTAGTTCACTGCATTTCTGGACATCTGACGAGTGTAATATGATTAATGGAACCAATGGAGCATCTTTCCATCCAGTCATCGCCAAGAATGAGACGCTCTACATGTTTTCCTCTGACTTGTGCAGGTACGCAAAGTGTTTCACACAAGGCTCATGGCCATTCTGCTGGAAAACTAAATACAATATTCTCCCCAGTGTTTCTTGGCAAGCGTCAGTATATACCATTATCTATACATAATAAGTTCAGATGACACTGGTTGATGCTATTGTTATATACAACAGTGTTCACAAATCCCATGGATGTGCATATCATTTGCTGATGAACTTTTGCTTAGAGGTAAAATCCCTTTAAGATATTGTGTTTTTTTTCTCTAAACATGTCAAAGTTTTGAACTGAGTTTGGAAATGTCACTGCAGTTTTAAACATTATGATAAATTTTGTTGCCTGTTGAGAATAGCATGAAAATTAGACCACAGAATTCATGTACTGCAATCCCTCCCTCTTTTCTTGCACAATCAGCTTTGTAGAATTAATTTGTGGCAGAAATATTAACCAGCACCTGACTTTTGCAAAGGTCTCTGTATGCTGTGTATGAGGAGGACGTGACAGTGAAGGGGATCCCTGGGTATCGCTTCATTCCCCCCAGTGAGGTGTTTGCCAATCTGTCTGTGAACCCAGCCAACATGGGCTTCTGTGTCCCTGCTGGAAACTGCCTAGGATCTGGCTTGCTAAACGTCAGCTCATGTAAACAAGGTGGGAAGTGCAATAAGCAGTTGGGGGGGGGAGAACGAGAACAGAACAGTGATTCATTGTGTCACGTACCGTAGGCAAATGTTTTTCATTGTGATGAAGACAGTCTTGGTTCTTCACCAGAACTGCTGTTTTCCTGAATCTGCTGCTTATTACGAATAACAGTTGTTCTAACTGGATCTTTTGTGTGTTTAGGAGCGCCTATCATAATGTCTCTACCACACTTCTACCAGGCAGATGACAAATTTGTTCAGGATGTTTTTGGCATGAGGCCCAAGAAGGAGCATCATGAGACGGCCATAGATATCAATCCGGTAGGAATTACAAATATGTTTTCATGTAGAAAAACAACTACAATCTAGTAAATGAATTTGAAACTTTAAAATGGGACAAACTATCTTAGCTGTAACTTCAAGCCAGAGGTTATCAGCTTTAAAAAGTGGTTAAAGATTAATGCAGGGGTACTTGGTACGGATGTGTCATCAAAGATAAGCTCTGAGTGCTCTTATCATGTCTATTAGTAACTTGGTTGAACCTGTGGTAAATCTGTTATCTGTTACAAAGAGAAGTGGACTGAAAAACACTTCCAGCAGTGCAGTGTGCAGCTGGATTCTGCTCGCCGCTACGGAATTAGTAGGACTCCTGTAGAAGTGGGGTAGCTATTTGAAGAACTCTCCAAATATTAAAATGTAGTAAACCTGTAAGAACAGGGGATGATAGATAAACCCCATGGTGAAACCAAGGAATGATGTACTGTAAATTATTCAAAGGATGTTACCTAACAGTTGTTTAATGCAGGGCCTTTACTACAAAGTTTATAACTTTATTTTTCTCCTGTGTTGCATGAAGGCACACTGACTATAAAGACATAAAGGTTTGCACAGTAGTAAATAAGCATGGATGGATTACTGAATGAGCCTTATTGGGCACAGGCCCAGGGGCCCCCTGGACCAGAGCCTCTGTATGAAGTAACATTTCTTGTAAAATAACTAACAAGAAATGGATGCAAAATTAGGTAAAACAAATGCAAACAAAGCCACAAAAAGATACAATGGCATGCAAAACAATCTCTCAGACAAAATCATAGACCATCATAACCCCACTTGAGGTACAGAGCAACTAAAAAGAGAAGCAAAATAACTTAAAGGAAATGATAAACAACCAAAAGGTGTCACAAAACAAGAGATGCAAAATAGCCACAAATACTATAGAAGCAGTTGTTCTGTGGGACTTACTCTTCTGTAGGAGGTTGCAGCGCCTCTTACATGTCTGTGCCCAGAGACCCAGTGTCTCTTAATCCATCTAGGTAAATAAGTTTAGGTCTAATTATAGTGCAGTTTAGTTAAGAAAGTCTTTTATCAGATTATCTTTCTATGGCAGCCAGATAGTACTTGCTTTGTATGATGACTTTAACTCTTTTTTTTTTCAGTCTGCATTGATGTATTTTGTAATGTATTATCTAGTAAACTTAAACTTTGTTTGCCTCATCAAGCAAAATGAATTGTGATGCCATTGATTGATTTGATTTTTGATTTGATTTATTCTTTCAAGCATGTAAAGACAGTTGATATGTCAACACATAATTTTACACATATCCAACAAATGCTAATCCAATATCAATGTGCTTATACCTAGTACATGCTTGAATGGAGTAGGAAGAAGTCAGACTTATCCAGTCCTACCCCATGACATCATCTTACCATCATTGGTTTGCAAGCAGTATCTCTACATAGATAATTATCTTCTACACCACACAAGTAATATACTAAAGAATTATTACAAAGTGTTAACATTCTTACCCCACACCCACAATGTTCCATCTAATTAATCATTGAGCCTGTTCTTGCATATATCTTGATTGACACATACCTTTATATTTATGTTTAAACTCATCAATTCTATTACTATTTTTTATGTCTACACTTAAATTATTCCATAGTTTTACCCCACTTATGGAAATACAAAATCTTTTTTTGGTTGTATGTATAGCATGAATTTTTAAATTTAACTGACCCCTTAAATTGTATCCCCCTTCCCTTTCATTAAATAGTTTTTGAACTCCACCAGGTAATAAATTGTTCCTGGCTTTATATATAAACACAGCAGTCTTATATCCCACTAAATCGAAAAATTTTAACAATTTAGTTATTGTTTAGTTATTGTGATATCAAAGATGGTGATATTTTTCAGGAAAGGAATACTGTAGAATATTGAAAATAGAGAAATGTGTATATTTACCTAGACATGCAACTGTGACATATATTTCCATACTAATTCACATACATTACATCTACATTAACTGTAAGGTTGTGACATTATAAGTTCATAAGAAGTCTTTGGACCCAGTGAAAGAAGTTTCTGTTTTGTCTGTTTGTCCTCCATCCTGTACTGTAATCTTCAACGTGCCACTGCATATGATTATTGAGATTAATCAACGTCCTTTGCCTTCTGTCATAAATATTGTGTCACGATGCTCTGTACCACTTCATGCCTAGAGCAAAAGCTGTATTGTTTTTACATGGCTTCCATGGATAAAAACACAGATATAGACCTGTTACAGCAGTCACAAGTGTATATACACATGGGTTGGTGTTTTAGCTCTCAGATCATCTCTGCCCATTTTCATAAAATACATTTACTGGAATATATTGGCTGCAAGATCTTCATGATACATTGTCTTGACAACGTATAATATTGATGCTGAATATGCAAACCTGTCACCAGAAGTGCCAGGTTTGAGTATAGTTATGTTCACAGGTCAGCACTGTTGAGTTTTTCTAAAACCCTGTTAAACACAGTTTAATTCGGTTTTGCAGCTAACGGGAATCATTCTGCAAGCAGCAAAGCGGCTCCAGATCAACGCCTATGTAGAGAAAATTTCCACCTTCAGGTAATCAGCTCATTACTTTTCATCAGTCTGAAGTAATAATATACTGCTTCTTTTTGTCACAAATGCCTGCCACCACATTGACTTCAAATGAAACTGTAATCGCTATGTGGCTGTTTACTGTAACTCTGGGTACGCTTACTGCTTAGATAACAGTAAAGCAATTATGCCACCGACACCATTATAAATGGACTTTTGGACAGTCTCACTTGTTATGCATCTACTTGGCATCTGAAAGAATAAACAGTATGATATTAATAGTGCAGAACAAACAGATGCACAGTAATGAATAATTTTATTTTACTTTTATAGTCAAACAGGAAGTGTGAGGACTGTGGTCTTTCCTGTGGTTTATCTAAATGAGGTACTCTACAAACACACACAAACATTTTGTCTAAATTGTCTCTGTCATACACTGGATGCCAGCTGGCATCCAGCTCATACCAATCTAAATACTGATTGTTAAAATGTGAAAGGTCACCATCATAGCACTGAAATGTTATGTTAAACACCATCTGTATGAAAGTATGTCGTTTAATTTGCCCTTTGTAAAATTTTTAGAGTAAAATCAGAAACTCCAAAGTTTTCAGTCACTTATTGAAACATTTTTCCTTGGATCATCTGACTGACGAGCATTAACCTGACCAGACAGAAGTCTCATCTGTTGTTGATAGCCTGCATGTTCCAATTTGAGTTTTCAAATTGTTAGCTGGCGATAGCTGCAACCAGAGGCGTTATGTTTCCGGGTTGTCTGTCCGTCCGTATGGCCCATTCTTGTGAATGCGATATGTCAGGAACATTTTGAGGGAATTTCTTCAAACTTCCCACAAGCGTCCACTTGGACTCAAAGGTTTGACTGGTTGGTGGAGGCATACAACTGTGAAGCGGTAATTCTAGTTAATTGTGAATTTTGGTGTATGAATTTGACTGATTTTAATTTGAGCAACCTGATTTTTCAGTATTGAAGAATTTGATTTTATGAATCCTGAAAAGTCAGTTATTCATTTTATATGACTTAGAATAAAGCTTTGGAAAATTGTGATTAGTGCATCAGTGAGATCAAACAACAAAAAATCCAAAAAGATGTTTTTCACTGTAAATTATTTCTATGCTATAAATTCAATATCCAAGAGAAGCATTTAGCAGTGGTTAAATTTCATGATTTATTATTTTATTGCTTATAAAATATCATGACCTTATTTAGCTTTATAAACTAAAACATGAAATGAAAGAATAACAGTTGTCTGACCTGTGGAAGTGTTTTCTTTGTTACGTATTTGTATCTTTTCTCTTACCATTCTCTTAGAGCGTGGTCATTGACGACACATCAGCCACGAAGCTGCATGGGGTTGTTACCCAACAGAATGTCATGATAAACATTCCGTTCATGCTGATTGGTCTAGGCATCATTCTGGGCGGAGTCTTCATGTTCCTGATGTGTCGGCAGAAGGTCCCAGAGGTGAGTGATTGAGATTGACCTAAGCCAGTGTGTGGGGTAATTAGAGCTGTTTTCATTATCATTAAATCTATTGATTAGGTTGTTCTCTAATCAGTTAATCATTTAGTCTAAAAAGTCCAAAACAACAGTGAAAAATGCCCATCACCAGGTCAAATCAAAAGAGACTCATTTTAAAATGGCATCAAACACAGAAAAGCACCAAATCTTTACATTTGGAAGCTGGGCCTGAGAATATTTGCCATTTCTGTTTGACTAGCTAACCGTAAAGATGAATCAGTTATCGGAATTCTTGTTGATTAATTTTCTGTCAATTAGACATGTATTTCAGCAATGTCTTCAGCTAACCTTTGTGTGTCTGTTTCAGAGCTCTGCTGCTGAGCGGCAGCCCCTGCTCTCATCTTAGCACTGAACAGAATGTGAAAAGAAGATACTTCTTATACAGTATTTACAGAGTAGTTCAACATTTCACAAGTTAAATGGTTCTGCAGCTTTTGTGATTAACCGCCAAGTAACAGTTTCCACTGATAATCAGAATTTTAAAAATGTATCTTTTTTTTTTTTTCTTTTTTTTTTAAATCAGGATTTTTTGTGGTGTTAGGAAAAAGTGAAGAGCACTGTGAGGATGTATTTTTATTAAGTCATAAACTTGTTTTTTTTTTTTTATTTCTAAATCTAAGATCTGAGTTTTAAATAAATTGTATAAATTCATAAAATTTGACTAAAAAATATAATTTATATTGTTGGACTTCCCGGAGAATTGACTCGGAACTAATCCAAACGTTTTAGCGCAAAAGTAGTGCAAGTGTCATTATTTGACATGGACACTGAACTGGAGTAATTGAAGAAACACGTCAGATTATGTTTTAAAAAGATGCCAATAATCAGGTTTCTGAGTGGTCCAGCGAGAGACTTTAGGCAACACTACCAAGTAATGTAGCAGAAAAATTTCTTCTAACTTTGCCACGTCAGCATTTCACACTGCTTCATTGTCTAGGCATAAACAAAGTGAATAGCAAAGTCAAGCAGTGGCGGATGTTTTATTCTTAATGAGATGAACATAATTTCTGTAGCCTAAAATTTGTTGTTGTCAACTCAAGGTGATGTCTCAGCGTTTGGATGTTTGGAGAAAATCTCATTTCATTGATGCTTTTGGTTTAGACTTATCATTCAGTCTCCTACAGGATCTGGAGCTTTGAATCTGTGTTGAAGTAGATTAGTTTCACTTTCAAACCTTGCACTATGTTGGGTCTTCCACTAGAAAGATGATAATCTGTGCACATAAATAATGTAATGTGGAATAATAGCCAAATCTTGAATCTTGAAATAGTATTATTGAAACAGTGGCAGTATAAAGGGAAGGTTATTTTTCCAGGTATGTGTATTATGCTAAAATAAGTTAACGGCTTCATGCCAGTAACACTACTGATAAATATTTTGTCAAATATAAAAATACTTTTTCTTTAAGGAGCTAGAGATGATTGATGGTCATTTTGATATTTTATTAGGCTATGGTTGTTTGGATCATTTGTTCCTACAAAGAAAAAATAGAGTTTCTGTTCTGACTGCATGGAATGTCACTAGTGTGTTATTTTCCCAGTTTTATCAACCACTGTTTCAGGCCCATAAATTGTGTTGTATTAATGTTTTTGTGGAATTTGTTTTATATGTTAAGGATAACATTGTTTACACTACTACTCCCACAATCAACACTTCACATGTAATCACTGTTTACATACTCGTAATATGTCACATCTTACAGTTTGCACATTGTGTTGTCACTTGCTAAAACGTCAATAAAATAAGTGTGCTTCACATTCTTTGAAGGTGTGTTTGTATTTCCCCCATGAAATTATGTGATAATGTTTAAAGTGCTCATTACTGTAAATTGTAAAATGATGTATTTTGATCAGTTTTTTTTCCCCCACAGTCCAAATGGTGTAGCTCAGATGAACTGGAGCCTCCAGTGATGCAGATGGGTACGTGTCTACAGTGACACATTCCACATGTTAAAGTTTTGGTTACACACCTTCGACGTGGAATTGTCCTCAATTCCCAGGTTAAAGTGTAGTTTGGCTCCCTTCAGATAAACTTTGACCTTATAATTTAAAAAGTTCCATGATGCAGACAGGTGTGCTTTGCTGACTGGAGGTGAACCTCTGCCAAACCTCATCCTTAGTCATTAATGTAGTAAATAGGTTAATTATTCTTTGATCTGTCTGAGGGTGACTCCTCCCCAACTCAGCTACAGCCTTTAATGCAAGTGGCATGGGTCAACACACCTGTTATGCTGCATATCTCTCTTGAACGTCATCTGCAAACAATATGAGGACTCTTCAGGAAAAAATCATTGTTCTTTATATTTTCCTGTCTCTGATCTGTGCCATTCAGGTAATAACTCTTGTGATTCTCTAGAGTGTGAAATAGATTTTGATTTTTGATGAGGTTAAAGTATTGGATTTGATTACTGTACAGTATACCATACAGCATTATTAAGGTCATCATAAGTTCTTCAAACATATTTGCCTTTACAGGTCAATTCATTACCTCTGTCTGAAGGCTGGAATGGTTTGATCCAGCGCACCAAACGTTCACTGCTGTGGCGCTGGAACAGCATGAAGCCTGTTGGCGCCAGCTGCTGGGATCACTTGGAGTGTGGCACAAAATACTGCAGGTACAGCAGAGTTTAAGTAATCAGACATTTGGCACATTAAGGAGACACCAAACCTCCTCCTGCATTTACAGACAACGATCAAAACTGATGTTTAGGAATCTGCACAGATATGTTTAGGAATACTTATATTCACAACTTTAGGGGCTTATCTCTTTAAATGAAATGTGATGCACCCACAAATATTAAATACACAATCCTTTTTACATACTGTATACAATGTTATTAATATTAATATATTAACAATGTATTTGTGTAGCATGTGAACTTGTGTCCATGTGCATTTTGCATGGCACGGGCAAAGTCAAAGTAATGACAATACAGTAAAGTTCCTCTTTATCTTTACAGGAAGAATATTTGCTCCTTCAGGATATCCACTTAAAGAAGAGATACATAAGCATGACTCCAGCAGGGTTACTACAGAACAAACATTTGCCATGTGGACTAAAGTTATCTGTCTCAAAAATCACTGTACTGCAGCAAAACAAAGCTGTAAATGCAGGATTCATATGATAAGTCAGATCACTCAATTTACAGTGATTTTGATTTTTACAATTTCTTAAAAATCTGGCAGAACATCTTACAGGTTGTATAAATCTGAAATTGGAAATATAAATATTCAAGCAAAGTTTGCGAAGTGCTCCGAGTTTATTGGTTCATGTTATTGTATATTTATTTGTACATACTGTAAGAAATGTAAATATCTAAATATATTTAACCTTTTAAGAGCTTGTGTTGGCCAAATTTTGTTTGTCTTTAAATGTAAAACAAATTCAAAGACAATTAAAATGTGCCTCAGTTCCTTCTACTCTTTCACAGTGGATTAACTAAAACAGCAACAACAACAACAACAAAATCTGCTGTAGAGTGATTAAAAATTGGGGGCTTTTTTATATTAAAATACTAATTGTATTATATTTTTTTAGGCACAATGAAATAGTTCTTTATCTATATAAAGGCCATTTTAGAGTTGATACATCTGTGTGAATGCAGAAACTAGCTCAGACCTCAGACCTCCTTGTTCACATCTAACAAGCCTAATGCTTGACAGAGGAGCAGCTCAAATAGAGAGAAGCCAGGGGAAAGCATGGGCTAATTCAGAGTGAAGACGTAACTGCTGTTATTTTTCATTAGGTGAACATTTTCATGATTCATGATGATATATGACTTTCATATATGAGCATGCTATGAACAAGGAAACAACCCCTGTCTTTTTGTAAGTGAGGATGATCTTTTTAATGCCAACATCAAAGAACAGCATTAGTACCATGTGGGTTATGGCTTTAGAAGTGAAATATATCCGGGCTCATTCACATGGTAGCTACATCTTGTACAATCATCCTTGAAAATGGATGCATCAGAGGCCGAGCACTGACTGCTCATTTTCACCAGTGGAGGGCGAGCTTAGCCAGGTTTAATGAGAGGAGTATGGCACAGGCACATTTATGATGTGCCCACCACTGTGCTGTTTACTGATCGAAGTATTTTATGAACTCACTTTACAGGTCAACGGTCATTTGGTTTAGAGTTACACTGTCTTTATTCATCATTTACTGAATGTGCACAAGAACACCAAGTTCAACAAAATCCTTCTGCCCTTTAAAAATATTTATTTTTTAAGTGGTGAAATATTAAATTACATTTATTTTAAGTTATAAATGAGGAATTGTGAATATTAGATCATGAGTAATATGTTAATGATAGGCTATAAATTATTGTTACTATATTTAGGCTACTGTAGTATTTTAAATGAATTTAGTTATTAATTATGGATTAGTGTGTCATAATAGTGATACATCATTAAAACATGAAGTTATAATTCCAGGCACTGTACTACAACCCCCCTACAAGTTATAAAGTATGCCTACTCATGATGTTTGTTTAATTTATTTACGTATTAATTACATGTTTTTTTAAATGTGTCATTATTTAAAGAAATATGAATGTAGTCTATTTATTATAGGCCTTAACTCTTTTCCTGCCAGGTGTCTTGGATACTCTTGGTGTTAGGGGCTTCTCTCCCTTCATTGGCTAAAACCTTTGTGACGTCATATGTCCGTCAGCCTGAGCGGTGCTGAAGCGGCGGCGGGCGGACCAATGTGTTGTCCGGACCTCATTGTCGGACCGGTTTCATACGACCCTTTATTATAGTTATAAATTCTGTGGATAAGCCATCGATTTTAATCTGATGTATCAGTTAATAGAACAGAAAATATTCGTTTTCCAATGCACCCTTCAGATTCACGTCGAGGTCTCCTAAGCTTTAAAAAAACATGTTTGGTTGTGTTTTTGGACCTAACCGCACATGCAAATCAAAGTCACCTGGATGGAGCGGATGTGTTGCCTTTGACTGACAGCTGTTTGCAGGTAAGTGTTAAGATTCAGGAGCAGGCTGTTATGAGATATGGCGGTGATAGCCTACCGCAAATGCGTGAGTGTTTTTCAGTTATTTGATTAACTTTATTTTCTGGATTTTTCTTTATCTTGGGGGTCATTTGTGCGCGTGTGTGTATGTGTGGGCGTGTGTTTTTTGTGTGGGAGATGCTACTAATGTCGGATAGTTCCTTTGCCATGTTGCCTAACATGTCCTACTTTAGCCACTTTGAATATTTCATTTTGACATGAAAAACAAACGCACATAAAGCAGCAGCAGTTTTCATCTACAGTATGACCTTCTGTGAATATCTTTGACTCAGGATGAATGTGAAGATCACATCACTTCATGTTAAACTGCTTCAGATTTTTCCTCACATAAATATAGAGCAGTATGAGCTGTTGTGATGTTGTCTCTCTATAATGAGACATCATTGATAACAGGCAGCATAATGATGGGAGCCTAACAGTGGGGCACAGACTTTTATTTATTTATATTTTTGACCACAGTCCCACCCCTCATGTGAGATGACTGGCTTGACTTGACAGACATTTCCGGTGAATTAGTTCAGTTAATCACAACCATCTCAGCGTGCCCCTGTACCCAGAGGACAGAGCTGTGTGGCATAGGTTTTGGTGCTGCAAGTTGAGGGGACTTCCAGTGGTGATAATATGCAAGTGCTGAATCTGCCTCCTAGGGAAATTGCTAGTCTTCTGCAGACTGGCCTACTTTCCTGTGCTTATGGACTGCTGGACTATTGATAATAAGCAGGGGCATAATAAATCAAGGCTTAATGCAAAGTAGCCATTTTGAGGATTATATTATCTTTTAAATTGCATTTCCAGAGACATCACACTTGATATTCAGATGATAACTTACTTTAAAATAATTCAGTGACAAGATAATTTGTAAACTTATTTCAAAAAGGTCAGTGGGACTGCCTGTATAACTATATATTCTTACAAACCAAGGGGTAAAGTCCCTTTGATTCAAGGTAGAAATTATTCCATTAGATTTGGCTGACAGTTTTTAATGTGACTTACATTTTTACTTCACACCTGTGCATATACACTGGTTAGGAAAATGCCAACCTATGACTACCTGCTCTAGCTATCCCTGAACTACAGCCACACAAAGGAGTCCTTGCTGTGAACATATGAATTTAAATGTCAGATAATGGTCTGTCGTTTTAGACCTAAAATGTTTAATGACTAATCACATTTAAATTTTAAAAATTGCTGTGTAATTAGACCACACCTGGAGATGCTACACATGAAATAGATTATATGTAAAGATCTTTTTGGATCATATGTACAGTAGAAATGCCACTCGGCTCAAATTCCCCCCACAAATTTATAATCTATAGCACATTTTAACTACCAATTTAACAATCCTCACTCCTGGGACATTTTTATGCTTCAGCAGCAAGATTCCAGCAATGATATTGTCCTGACTTTGAACAGTCTGCTACAGTAAATAGTCCAGAAACCATTTTTCTACCAGTTTATAAGAGGCAAGAAGAAGAGAATACTGTTCCTGGCTCTGTTGTACCATCAAACACAGATTGATTCAATTTATTTGAGATGGTGTTTATGTTGAGAACTACTGTAAATGTTACCTTTTTAACTTGATAATAGTCTTCACAGATTTTCATGAGGGGATGGTGATCATTATTATGGTGGTTGTGTGAACATGTCTGTGTAAAGCATGACGTATAGAATTAGGAGCAACATTAATGAATATGGAAGAACAGTTTGAAATAGCTAAAGTCATGTGAAAACATATTTAATCTTAGCAGTGCCAGCGGAGCATCTCTGCAGTGCGGCTGCCCTAGTTACAGAGCAGCTGAGTAACTGTGAGAGGCTGTGGTTGGCCCAGGCAGAGAGAGGAGGAGTTTGGTAACGGTTGAATGAACTATGGAGAATTAGCTGTGCCGAGGGCCAGGAGCAGGCAACACAGTAGGAGTTTGATTGGAGGACCAGTTGTGTAAAGTGAGGGAGCAGACTGAGACAGCTTTAGCCTGCGGTCGTATTCTTATTTTTATCCTTTTCTCTGTCATTGGGATGTTTTTTCTCTTTCATTGGCAGCTAGCCTGTCTTAGTTCTAAAGCCACGTTTGACACCTGATATCTGGGGCCAGAAAACTGAGAAAAATCAAGTAGCAAGCCACCAGGAGAGATCAACATGAATACATTTGCAGACACCACCAACAAACATATGATTATACATGCAGCATTAAAATTTGCCTCATCCTCAACAAATAAACAGCATTTATTACAGTGGTACTAAGCAGTAACTACTATGCATTTTCTTCATAAATAATTACTACTCTAACTCCTGTATTGTGTGTCCCCTTACATTATTGTCAATATATTTGTGCCCCATTGATACCACATTAAAAGCAGATTTATAACACCGATTTTATTCTGTTCTACTCATTCAGGATTTCATTTTAGGAACATGGAGACAGTTTCCATGGTCCAGACTCATCTAGCAGTATGATTGGTTCATCCAGTCTCTCAGGGGACACAATGGTAGCATGCCACTTCCCTGTTGTTCAACTTCCTACATGGCAATTTCCTGTCCAGGCTTTGTGCAGCTCAGCCAAGAGGACTGGCCGTCTGTGCTCAGTAGGCCTGACCCGAGCCGTGTCCCTTCCAGAGCAGGACTCGCTCAGCCAAGAGCATGCCTTCACTGGTGGTCGAAGACATTTTTCCAGTAGCTACAGTAGTCTCCATGAGGACAGAGCAGAGGAGGAGGGGGCCAGTGACAGTAGTGGGAGATACGACTCCACTTCATCTCCCGAAGAGACAAGTTCCCATCTGACAAAGGAACGTTTGGGAATGAGAGGCAGTCAGCGTTCACACAACTCATTCATTCCCAATACAGAGCTAGATGAGGAAGAGGAAGATGAAGACAGTGATACAGATAATCTGCACAGGTATCATGAGGATTCATCTTTCGTACTGCATGGAAATTCCAATTGGCCACTAAGTAATGGCACCAAAAATTACACAGTGTCCCATGGGAACATGGAGCGTGAATGGGGCAATCATGGGACCATGTTGGATGCTCAGAGTGACCGAGAGTGGCTTTCTAACCATCCTAACCAGCTGGACTCACTGCTCACTGACTGCCAGTACTTTCATGTGAGCAGATCTGGCTTCAGAATAATGGCTTGTGCAGACCGAGACCGAGTGAAGGATAACATGTCCTGCTGCATGTACAGCCAACACAAATGTTCCCCAGAGCCGCTGTCCAACAGTCACACAGAGTATGTCAGCGACTCTTCCTGCAACAGTTCTGATGGTGTATTGGTTAACTTCTGCACTATCTATAACAGAAGCAACAACCCTGCCACGCCCCAGGACCTTAGCAGTCCAGCACTTCACCTCTCTCAATCAGCTGAGGGACCTGTATTCCTCAACCTCCAGCCTGTTCCACAGACTCCTACTGAGGACCTCCAACATGACAGCAAGACAGTTTACACTCCTCCTAAGGGGGAGATTGAAATGACTCCCTCTGGGTCCTGCTGGTCTTCTCCGGGTCTTAAATCTAACTGCAGTCTTTACTCTCTGGAGCCACTGCCCCCGGCTCTCTCCTCTCTGGAAGTAACGGACCTGACTGCTTGTCTTCAAAGCCCGGCCACACTCACCATGGGGACCAATCAGAAGTACTACAAGCTTGTGACTTGTGACCTCCCGTCCCAGTCACCCAGCCCTGCCTGGTCCAGTGTAACCAGTTGCCCCGAGGGTCAGAGCAGAAGCAGCCCCCTTGGTCCCTCGGAGCACCTCTTTGTCCATCATAAGAAAGGACAACACAAAGAGGTCAAAAAGGTAATGCTGGAATAAAACTTTGTACTGAATTAGATAATACGTATGCTAAATATCAACTTTTATATGAAAAATGTCCAAAATAATACAACATACAATAAAACATAATGATATTTTGTCACTATCTAATGAAAATCAACATGTCTCTTACATTGTTCTGTTAGCTGAATCTTAATCTAGTGCATTTCTCCAATGGACCATCCCACTGTTTCCTATCTAAAAAAAAAAACAGCCCAGACCAAAATTCATTTATTAGAAATGTATTAATATTTTCTACAAACTGGCTGGACTGGTTACATAAACATAAGCAGTTCTGTCTTTTCTGTATCACCACCAGGAGAAAGAGGATCACCAAAAGGAAAAGAGGTTCTCCACAGCACAGTGTAGCACCGGGTTTGACAGCTCCCAGCGTCAGACCTATGATTACCAGGTTGCCAGCTCCTCCACTGACAAAGCACTCTCCAGGAAGCAACATTCAGACAGCATCCAGAACCTCTCTCACACACCATGTTGCCTCTGCCTTAGTCAGTGTTGCCCACATAGCAATAAATGCCAAGACACAAGCACTGCAATCACACAACCATCTGTGACTCTGGAACAGGAGCACTTTGCTACTGATGCCACTGAGAAGGGTAAGGCAATGATGAAGAATAAGGCTGCAACTAACCATTATATTTACATTTTAATGTTTTGATCTTTTTCAGTAAGCCAGTTAACTTGGTCCTAAGAATTAGAAAGCATCTATTAGTACAGTTTTACAAATGCAGAGCACCATTTTATTAGGTCTCTGTTTTAGTAATTCCCACATTTTTGACAATGAGGTTCAGGCTTTTTGGCATAACGTCTCATTTTCAGCATGCTGGGAGCAGGAGCTGCCATAACTGGGGATGAATGTAAACACTGCAATGCATCAACACATTCCATACAAACTGATCTTTATGTAATCAGCGTAATTGGACATATTGTACATCAATTAATAATTCCAACCCTATTGAAGATAGTTTTTTCTTGTTTCTAGGTTTTATAAGTGGGAGAGTAAAATATGTAAAGCTACAGCACCTGAAAAAAGTATAATTTTTTCATCCATTTTCTTTCACTTATGTGGGATTAGATCATGGGGGCATCAGATCCAGCAAAGCTGCCCACATGCTCCTCTCCCCAACAACTCTTCCCAATTCATCCTTGGGGACCCTGAAGAGTTCCTAGGAAAGATGAGCTATATAATTTCTCTAGTTTATTCTGGGTCTACTCCATGGCCTCCTTCCAGTTGGACGTACCTGGAAGACCTCCACTGGAAGCTGCCTAGGAGGCATCCTGATCAGATGCCCGAACTATCTGGAGCAGTAGCTCTACTCAGAGTTTCTTCCAAATGTCTGAACTCTGTGTTTATCTCTAAGGCTGAGTTCAGCCACCCTACGGAGGAAACTCATTTCATTCGCTTGTATTCGAAATCCCAATGTTTGAGTCAATACCCTAAGCTTGTGAGATTATTACAATGCCCAACTTACTTCTGGCACTGTGCCAATCTGCCTGTCAATCTATCACTCGCTATTTTACCATCATTTGTGAACAAGATCCTGAGATACTTAAACTCTTCCCCTTGGGGTAATACCTCATTACCAAGCCAAAGGGAACAATCCTCCATTTTCCAGTACAGAACCATGGCCTCAGATTTGAAAGTGCTGATTCTCAGGCCAGCTGCTTCACACTCACCTGCAAACCACTCCAGTGCATGCTGGAGGTCAAGACCTGATGAAACCAACAGAACCACATCATCTACAAAGATCAGAGAAGCAATTCTGAGGTCCCCAAACCAGACACACTCCTTCCCTCGGCATTGTGGACTGAAACAAGGTTTGATAAGTGTAAAGTAAACCTAACATTTGTTCTGTTTCTTGTTCTTTCCAGGTTCATGCTCATTAGGAAATGCAGTTGTGCGCTACAGTAAGGCCCAGCGGCCAACCTCTCTGCCCATTCAGCCTTTTGTTCTGATTCCCTCGGGCAAACCCCAATCCCAAGCCCAGCAACTGGGCTGTCTGCTGGAGCAGTATATAAATCAAAAGAGCAGCAAATGTGAAAGCTCACAGCCAGGGTTTAGGTTCAAGGGCAAAAGCAGTCTGTGTGTTTCTAATCTTCAGCCATCATCAATGGGCAGCCACTGCCCCATCTTCATGGATGCTCCTTCAACCTGTGATAGCTGCTCCACCTGCACATCGAGCCCAGAGTGCTTCAGCCACAAACGCACATGGAGCCAGTCCAGCAGAAGGCACAGACTCTCAAGTCCATGTACATCAAAAAACAGCCTGGATCCAGCTCATGTCAGCACAAACCCCAGACTGTTTCAGGTGCAAGATAAAACAAGCACTCAGACAAATGTATTTTTAAATCTGATTGCATCCCCAAATCAGTCCAATCTTGTTAAAATGCCCACCTACCAAGACCTTAATAACCTCACCCCTGAGCAGAGCCATGCCAAAACCGAACCCCGAAGTCCCCGTCAGCCCCAGACCCACACCTCCTACCATTCAGTATTCTCTCATACACCACCTACTTTACCTGCTACAACTGACACCCATTACCCAAACTTGCAGGTCTACTTATCTCCTCACACATCCTCACAACCAGAAAATACGTTCCCTGCACCTGCAGCTGACTCTGGCTTTTTTACAGCTGCCCTTTCTTCAGTAGCTTCTCTCTCCTCTTTGAGTTCTCTCTTCTCTTTGGCTGTTTCTGGGCTGCATCCACAGAAAATCCAGGACTCTGCTGGGCTCAGTGAGAACCAGAGTCAACATAGTGAATCTCTGATCCTGAGTGACAGGCCACCGACAGAGTTCTGCCTCTCACCTGATGCCTCTTATGAGTCTATGTCTATCAGCCATCTTCAGAGAAGAGGTGAGGTCCAATAAATGACCAATACACTCTATCTGTTTGTATGAAACATGATTTTATATACCGTATATGACACACATTGAAATATGAATGTAGTAAAAAGTGACATGATTTGCAGGAATTACTGTGCTCCTCCTTCACTGGATTGTCTACCCAGGGATGAGCTGTTGAGAGCAACAGTAAGAGCTCCCTCTGCTGCAGTACCCTGAAGGGGCTTCCTCTCAAACATGACCTATTTTTAACTCTCCCTGCATAAGATTGGCTGAGCCATCTGCTCTGTGTGTGTGACTTCAAGCTTCAAGAGAGGGAGAATGATGCAGTAGAAATAGTGCTAAGGATGTATAATATACCTCATCATTTTGTTTTAGTGGCACCTTATGGTGCACTTGGTGCAAATGTAATTATATAAATGTAAATGATGGAGACATTTGCAGCAGCACTGAAGAGCCAGTGTGGTGCAGTGTTGCAGGCAGCATCAACATGCATAAAGAATTTACTGTGACATTTGCAGAGGTTAGCCAGCATGAAATGAAGAAGGAGAGGCAGGGAGAAAAGCACGTCAGTGGGGATGGCTGCTGAAATGGAAAACTGACTCTTTTATCTTCAGCTCTCATTCACATTTGAATTCCTGCAATATGATAATGAACCCTGAATGCATTTCTCATATTTCTATGCATTGAGTTAGATGGAAAACTTATCAAGTGAATCTTATCAAGTTTATTTATTATGGAGTCCTTTAAAGTCTTATTTATTTAAAACAAGTAAAAAAATGCTACTGCTGTAAGATCATTTCAAATTGTTTCCAAAACAAATCTGTGTATCAAGAATGTTCTAGAAATTATATTGCTGTTCTAAATTCAAGATATTGGTTTTTAACCGATTTTTGCATGGTACTGCAAATACATTGGATTGATGCCACCCCACTGGCAGATGTATTTTCCTAGTTATTTTAGGAAAAAAAAACTTTCATTTCTTAGTAATACACAGAAATGACACAAGAGTTTGCATGAAGCCAGTGCTCCCAAACTTCTTTGTTGTCCAATGTTTCTAGGGTTGCTCCGGTCTGTGAGCAGGGCAGTGGAGTTGATCATGGCTCATTTTGGCAGCAGCAGAGACCCTGAAGAAAAGGTATGAATTAGCATAAACAGTGTGTCACAAAGAAGTGCCAGGCTGCTATAACTTGCATTTTAGGCCTGGAGACAAATGAGCTGTATCAGCAGGGAATATACTTTATTATATTTACTTCCTTTGGCACAGATGCGTCTGGGAAACAGTTCGCAAAGTCCTACAATCGCCGGCCTGGTCCTGGAACATTTGTGCCCATCTATCCAGAATATTTTAGAGGATGGGCTCAAGGATCACAAACTGGACTTCATCATTGGGCAGCGCCGCAACCACTCCTGGAGTGTGGTGGAAGTCTCTACTAGAATTGGTATACACAACAACAGCATAAATTAGTGACTGTGATTCAAAGGAACTGCTATGAATGTATTTGGGAATCAATTTGCCAAGTATTACTACTGTACAAGTCTTGGCTTTGGCCCATTGTAAAGGTGTAGCAACATTGTTTGTGGCCCACTGTTTGTTGTGGGCTCCTTGATGAACTCTTTTTGCTCTGTCCACAACATCTACAGGTCCATCCACTAGGGTCATCCACAGCCTGGTTTTGAAAATTAGACAGTGTCCACAGCTCACAAGCCACTGCATGAGACTAAGAGCCTTCATCATGGGTCTGCTTAAGTAAGTACTGACATAACCTTTGATGCTAAAAAAATGTTAATGAAATTACTGCAAATAAAGGCATTTATTTTTGTTGATTATTTGTTCTGTTTCAGCTTGAGAGCTTTGGAGTTCTGGCTTAGTCATCTTCAGAGTCAAAAAGGTGAGTGCGCAGTCAATTTGCTGAAAACATGGACTTGAGTTAACATTTTTTGTTGTGAGACTACTTTTTCCAAGGTCAAGAATTGATTGTCAGAATGTTGATGTGAGCATGATAGCATGGTGAGGTTAGCGTTAGCTCAAGAGCAGCCTCACAGGACCACCATCACACCTGTAGACACTTGTTAAAAAAGAGTTATGTTACACAATCTCCAAAACTTTACCTACAAATGATTGCAGATGTTGAATCTTTGTGTTTTCTCCATCCATTACTGTCTCTACAGATGTGGTGACAACATACTACCATTCCTGGGGCTTCCTCTCCATGTCACTGGGTCGGTGTCAGACCTTATTTCAGGAGCTGTTGCTCATGCTGCAGCCACTCTCTGTGTTGCCCTTTGACCTCAACTTGCTCCTGGAGCCCAGACTGCTATGTAACAGGCAGCTGTGTCCTGAGGAACAGGGGGTCTTTCCACCACCACCATGCTCAGCCCTCCTAGTGACCAGCTGGCCACTATTGCAAGCTGACAGAAAGGTAGACAGCAGCCAGAGTAGTCATCAAACTAAGATTTCGCACCCGATAGGCCTGTATCACCAAGAGTCACTCAGTCCTCTGAATTCCAATTGTATCAAGCAGCAATATGGGGGCATGCAGACCAGCAGGAGTCCACTGTTAGTTCCTATTTCAGAGTGGTGGCCAAAAGAACCTGGCTTTATGGAAGGTGTGGTAGAAGGGGAGGACTGTAAGCAGAATCATTCAGATACATGGTCTCAAGTAATTATGGACAACAGGAAAGGAGAGAAAGGGACCCAGAATGTACCAACTTGTGTCCAGGAGAAGAGCCGTTGTCAGGGTGGGTTGCACTGGGCCAAACTGTTTGGAGCAGCCACTAGAGTTTCTCAGAGTCACATTGGAGCACAAACCAGAAGGTAAGAATGAGCTGTGAGCAAAGAAAACAAGTACAGTCTTGTGCTGCCTTTTTCTTCTTTTTGTCTTGATTATTTTTTATTATGGAGAATAGGATCTATATTAATGAAAGACCGCCAGTGTAACTCTCTACTTATGACAGATATTTCTTTATCATTGGTTTCAGGCACCCATCTCAGTGGTTTCATTTGGACAGATCGCAGCTTGGACTGTTGGCTCAATCCATCAGATCAATGAAGCTAGTAGGAACTCAGATTGACAGAAACAAAAATTGACAAAAATTGCTGAAAACTACATCCTCTATGGGTGGATGACACAGTGGAGACTGTTTATGGTAATAACAATAAGTCTTACCTGCATGACAGTAGATTCTCAATCACACTGCTGAACTAGTCAGAAAGCACATAAAACACTAAATGAACAGCTTTGGCAGTGACCCCTATTCATCATGCTTTGTGTTGCACGAGCTATTTATAAATTCATTGCAAATGCTGAGTATCCAGGTTGCACCATTAAAACCTATGAAATGGCTTAAGTTAAAAATGTTCTAATGTTTATGGAAACATCTGTAGCGCTGGCAAATCAAAAGCACTCAGCTTTGTAAACAGGAAGTTAGCGTAGCATCACAAGCTGTCATATAACTGCCAACAACTACTGGTTTAGTGGGAAATCTATATAATAGGTTTCATGACTAAGCTTATACTGTATAGGTGTTATTTTGTTTTATCTTAATTATGTTTTTGGAGAACTGTGTTTTCCAGAGTTATTAGTATTCTTGCAGTTAACAGTGAGTGGAAAATGTCTGATCATACCAATAAAACAGGATTTGTATCATACTGTGTAACATAACTTTTAAATTTGGCGTAATTAGGTTATTTTGTGTGTATATATTTTTTTGTGCCTACCTTCTTTTAGGCTATGTTATGACTGGGCTGCTTAGTTTAAAATTTCATATAGTTAGTGCAGCTAGCTAGCTCCTGGTCTTAAAATGTCCCTTGGTTGTTGTTTCATCAGTGTATATTTGTAATTTGTGCTTTTATTAGTTGTGAGCTCAAATGTCATGAATACAATTAGAAAAGACTGGAATATTTCCACAACAGATTCTAAGCTTAACGTATTGAATGGGGTCAATGCCCCTTTTTCAGTTGTACTCTGGAATAACATGTAGGCATCTGTTACAGTACCTGTTCCTCTCCTTTGCACTTCCTGTAGGCAAATACCAATCATAAAATGTGAATATTGATCTGTTGTAGACTGTTGGACATTCTTGTGGTGCAAAATTATCCATTTCATATATGTCACTGTCAGTCTTTCCATAGCTCTACCTTTCATCTTATTGATAGGTAAAAAAACAAAAAACAATAGTACCAAATATGCCACACAGCAGCCTTCTGTAGTGCATCATCAGTGATGTTTTTATTTCCAGTAACTTGGTTTTTGGCAAATTTCCAGCATGGATTTACTGTAGGTGCATGAGGTAACAAACAAACAGTAATGTAGGTGCTCCAGTCCTTACTCTTTACCTCCTGATAATGTTTTTACAGCTGTAGAGTTAGGCTTAGGAAACTTTGTGAAGCTTTATTTTAAATGTGTGAACTTGTTTGGTATACAGTAGTATGTCTTCCAGTGAAGTTGCACAAATGTTAAGCCATCTTGTGGCTGTTTCAGGTATTTAAATGTGTCAGGTATATTTTGATAGACCAGTACTTAGATAAGAAGAAGAAAATAAAAAATGGCCATTCCTCATTTGTTGAATAGAGAATTTTTAATGTACTACAATAATATAAATTTGTGAAACTATTCCTCCCAGCATCATTTTCTCAAACCGTGAATGCTAACTCCAAGTGACAATCAAACTGTCAATAAAGACTTACTGTAAGCTCTTTGGCTGCCTTCTGTTTCTATGCCCACAGTGTCCAAATGTTTCTTCCATGTGCCAAATATTTTTTTTCAATCCAGCACAAATTGTTTTCATGAAAATGTGAGAACTTCCCAGTAAGGTATTAGATGTAACTCATCATGCCAGTAATGATCATTTTATTAAGGTGTATGATGGTTTTTATGACGTTTCCTGAAAGGTCCTCCTGATGCCACTTTTTTCCAGTGCATTCTGGGAAAGTTGACCGAAGGTATGTCCATGCATGAACTTGAATCCTGTGGAATGGTGTAGAGTATAATTGATGTTTACCTCTGGCAGAGTGATCAGTTTCAATTAATTAGCTTTTATAATTTATCTGATCTCAAGGCTTTGTGGTGTGAAAAGTGTTGCAGCTCTGACACAGACCTGGGATATGTCCTGTGAATGATGGCACCACACCTTTGTCCGATGGATAGATAATGGGCATGAGAAGTGTTGTACTGTCCTTTCTTGTGTTGTCATGAGACACGGGGGCACTCTGCTGCTGCTGCTGCTTCCGAAACTGGATCAGTGCCTGGTTGGTGGTGATGGGGTAACCTTTGCCAATTAAGAAACGCGATTTTGGCACATGCCCGGTAAATCCTGCAAAAAGACATCACACAGTGTCTTCGGCAGCAATTCTTTGACATGTTTATACAGTACAAACTATATATTAACTGAAATGACTATAGATGTAATATGAGAGGGGTTGCTTTAAATGGTGCCCACAGAATATTACCCAACTCACAGCCCTCTACAGCTTTTCAGCCTCTTTCAGCTGATTGTTTTTGTTTACATCCCATACAGTTGGCTCTGTGATGCTTTTATTTTGAGTAAGGACAATTATCCAGCAGCTAGAGATGTAAATGTTCTTCTCTTTACATTTGTCAGGTTGCTAGAAACATGGCTCCAATGTTGCTCTCTGTCCAATAGATGTATGAATACTACGCTTTTATTAAAAACTAGAGTAGACCGTCACTTGGCGAGCTCATCTCTCCCCTTGTGGCCAAAAGTTGAATAACACAGCTTTAAAGCAGCTATAATCAGTGTTTTTATATTAGCAATGGAGTGCTGGACTGCTTGTACATAACAGAGGTCACTCATATGATGAAACCAAGAGATTTATCACTCAACTCTTCAGTTCTCTTAAGCTCTACTGATTTCTTTAGCAGCTCATTATTTTGGTTTTACAGCCAGCAGCTTTACTGTTTTGGTTCACTGTCACTGCTTTCTCCAGTGTTGTTTAAAGTGTAGCTGTACATTTCAGCTAAAAACTTAACCTAAACCCAATGAACACTGCCTCCTCAGCACCAAACAGAAGACAGACACTCGCTAGTGAAGATAGTGGAGCTTTTCGTGGCTAAAAATCGAATATTTCCCTCAAGACTTGGCAGAGACCAAAAACAGCAAAAAAGAGTAACTATCAGACTTGTAGTTTCCTTTTGGCCAGAAACACAACTCCAAATGAATGCTAATGTTACACCATGCAACAACTGCAGCATGTGGTAACTCCACTGCATATTGCATGCTGTAGGTACCAACTATAAAGGTTGCCTGTGTTGTACCAGATATAAAGTACTTGTGCGGGTTATCATCTTCCATGAAATATGGCTTTCCAATGGGGGTGAAGGGCTTCAAGGGCTTGTTGGAGATCACTTTGTTGGAGATCGCTGTCAGAGTGGGTTTTGATCTCTGGGCCAAAAAAAATAAAAGAAAACCAGTAAAACACGCATGACTCGGAGATCATATAATTTTTATGATCTCTGCTAAAAAGATCATGTGACAAAGCTAAAGCGCAAAGTTATAAATTAAACAAAGATTCTACAGTATATGACAATATAAAATTACTACTAAACCCACAAATTTCAAACAAGACTACTCTAACATCAGCAATTTATTGTAGGTGAATGGAAGATTGTGCCATACAATTAGTTATGCTACTTCCTCTTAGTAATCTAAGCTAATTAGTTTGAATCTCAGAGAGACAGAAGTGTTGAATCTGTGTTTGACAGGCCTAAGATCTGTCCAGTTCTGGCTGAGGCGGATTAGATGACAGTGGACTGACATTAGAGCTTCACCGTGGATAATTAAACAAGGGTGAACCTAAGCAAAGGTGCAATGTCAGTAGGTGTGTGTGTGTGTGTCTGTGTGAGAGAGGGGGGTGTTACTTCAAACTGTTGGTTGGTGTAGTTGACAACAGTTGGCAGGCTCACTGATTGCTGTTGGAGCTTCCCATGTCTTTCCTCATAAAACTCAGTCAGTGCTCTCCGACATGTTTCGGAGTAGCTGCAAGCTAAGACGTTCTGACTTCTTGGAATAAAGCCTAAAACAGCAACAAGCAAAATTAAATGGTTGTTTCACCTGCATCTCAAGTGTGTGACCACTGGACATGTCTAGAACTACAGTAGGTTTATTTATTCAGGGTTATTTTCTCCACCCAACTATGACAGAGCTGAATGAGTGTGTTTCCCTGTGAGTTGGGATCATTCACAAGAACACGGTGTGAATAGTTTTCAAAGGAACTAAATCTCTGAGACAAGGTTTAACACTTCTCAGTTAGACCTGACTATTATATAGAGAAACCAAGACAATGATTTCAAAAAGCCATGTTGTTCAGAGCCCTTCACATTTCTGTAATCTTGATTTGAAAAACCCCCACTAACTTGTAGCCATACTTATTACTTTAGCAGTTAGACACAGATGATTTGGTCTCATGTTACTGTCAAAACCCATATTTTTAAGGGCTTGTTGCCAGAATTAATTTATACCTGACAGATGCTCCAAACTGGTATTTAGATATTTCACACCTGGTAATTGACTGAAACCAAACAGTGTAGCACCATCAAATAGTTTTCCATGAGGTGTTCGGTTACTTTGCTAACCTCCTGTGTTAGTGTGTGATACCTACCTGTGTATCCTGGTATCATTGTCTTCAAGTTACTGTCAGGGGTGGTTCTCAGTGTCAGACCAGTGCCCGACTCTGTGAGGGGAACATAACCTGTGTGGAGGACCAGGTGATTGGAATGTCTCACACTGGGACTGGACAGCAGCTCGGCCGTAAGCTGGCCGTAGGACTTCCCCATATTAAACTTCAGCTGTGGGCAATACCCTGCATACCTGAAAAACATAAAATCAAGTATCTATGGTGGCTCAGCAGTAGCTTTTGAGAATATAATTTATATAAATATACAGTATGTATAGTTTGAACAGGGTTAACATAGGGATTTAAAGTAGAAATGCTCATTTTTGTTATTATATTTGATTACATTAGACACTTGCATGGACAGAACAACAATGGACAAACATTTACTGTTGTTACTATTGTAATTTATTGTACTATACTGAGTTTCTTTAATTTCTTGGACAATATTACAGAAACGCCTTATTATGCAGTGCCACAAAAACACCACTGAGGCTTCTAAGAAACGGAATAACTTTAACACCATCTGACACAACTTTGAATAAAGAACAATATTACAATGTGTTTTTGCAGGACTGTCAGAATGTATACATACCTATACTGTATCTCCTCCTATAACAATATAATACAGTAATAAGGAGTCCTGGCGTCATTAAACCCTACGTAAACACGTTTTTTCTCTGTTTGTTTTTTTTTATTACACATGAATGTATTCAGCATTTTAACCGATTCTCGCTTCTGGAGTCGTGCACTTACCCCGGAATATAATGTGGATCCTGTGTCAACAGAACTGTGCTAAATTTAGGGGCGTATTTGTCCATATCGAAACCGCAGAAGGTTGAAGCGTGCAGGTCGCCTTCCCGTGGTGTTTGCTTGTTGCTACAGAAAACCGAAGACAAACACACGGAAGGAGCGTAGTGTCCGTACACTGATATGTGCACCGAAAGTTCTGCTGCAAACAGAAACATAGTCTACTTTTATTGTGTACAAAGCTCATTAATACAGTACAGTTGGGTGATTTACAGCCTGTGGCAGTCGAATTTACACTGCATAAAAACATATGCGCAACTTTCTTGTCAAAACAATGACACTTTGTGGCCTGTGGTAAATAGAGACCACGGCGTCCCAGTAATGTTCACATACACTGAAGAGTCTTCACGGATCACACGATCTGTTTTCAGTTTGTAGTCTTGCGGGACAGACATGGACGGATCTTAACACCCTGGGCTCCTGGGCACACACACACACACACCAGTATCAACATTTGTGTGTGTGTGTGTTGCTGCTTTTGCGTCTCGTTTTAAACATTTTGCATATTTAATTGTGGGTATGTTGCATCTCTTTGTTATTTTGTTACTTTTGTGGTTTTTCATTTTTGTTTAATTACTTTGCTTCTCTTTTTAGTTGCTTTGAGTCTCTTTGTGTTTATTGTCTATGTTTGGCTTGTTTTGCTTGTCCTTTTGCTTATTTTTCATTGTTTTGTGGCTGTGTTGCATCTATGTTTGCTCATTTTGCATATATGTTAGTGGATGATTTTCCCACAAGAAATGTTAACTGTCACTTCATACAGAGGCTCTGGTCCCTGGAGTCTTGGGTTTTTTTGTATCGAGGCCACCTGGCCACCTGGTTTGCGTATGTGCATGTGTACATGGATTTTTTTTCACTTGTTATTTATAACTTAATGGAATAAATAAAATGGAGCAGGGGTTACAACATTACAACAAATGTAAATGTGGGCAGACGGTGCTCTAGCCCAGAAGAACTGCTTTTCTTTTATGTTTCCAAGACTGTGAATGAGCCTGTGTATTTAATCAGATGACTTGCACTGTCTCTGTTGACCTGGGGAATGTAGATAGGAGCAGCCATTCTACACATTCTTACAATCTCAGATAAATCTTGGCTTGTTGGAATGACAAACAAATGTTTGTTGTTTCAGCCTTTACTTACAGTTTTTATTTTCACACACATGCCATAGTGCTGTACGTTTATGGAGGTAATTTTAACATATTATATTACACCTCTCATATACTCACACTCATGGGTTATGTTGATGGATGTAGGTCATAAAGGTTAGTTTAATTTCCAAGTCAAACATTTAAATAACCGTTCTCAAACTTGTCATTTCATCTTAAATATCTATCAGCACCCCTTTGTTTCATTTCCTTTACAACAGCTGTGTTTTTAAATTATATAACTGAAGTTTGTTATATTTAATTTCCTTCTGAGTACTGTGTAAATACACAGATTAAACCAGGTTAATCTATGTGACCATGTCATGACATGTTCTCTTTTTTATTTATTAATTTTTTAAATAGTTGTCAGGACCACTCAAACATTTCAAATAGCATTGTCAGTGAGTCACTCTTTTCCCAGTATTCAGTGACAGGAAGGAGTGGGTATTAACATGCAGCTCAGTGACAGGACAAGTAATGAGAAGAGGTGTGGTGAAAGAACATCATAGGATGTTTTGAATTCTGCAGCACCAGCTCACCTCAGCTGAAGACCGCATGCTCTCTAAGCTGGTGTTTTGTTCATTTTCTTGCTGCAGTTCAGCACTAAAGGTGTGAGGGGAAACCTTTGGAGATGAATCTCTACAGGAACTTTGGAAACCTTATGGAGGCTTGGGTAAATGAAGGAAGCCACTGCTTTGACTCAGAATGGTTTGGAAATAATGCTGGCGAGTCTCCTCTACCTTCCTCTGGCACAGAGACAAACCTGTGCTCAGAGCTGATGAACTCTGGAGTGGAGACCTCCAGCTGTGACACATCGTTTCCTGCTAAATCCTGCTTTGTCTCGGCAGATAATGCTAAAATAGACACATTTATACCAGAAAGAGAAGGTGGCGGACTCACTTCAGATTCAACTGCACAGTTGCCTCACCTCTCCTCTTCCTCCGCATCATCCCCGCTCCTTTGTTCCAGCAGAGCCGAGGAGGAAACACTACAGAACACTCATGCTAAATGTCCAAAGGACAAGCCAGGGCCCCCTACAGTGGAGGAGGTGCTCAGGCGACGACCTCGAGCATCTTCTCTCCCCAAACAGCGTGCGCTGAATATAGTAAGAGGTCAAAGGTCACAGAGTCTTGGACTAAGGAAGACAATCAGCCCATCGGTGCCCATCAGGGAGATGCCAGAAGCAAAGTCTATGAGCTGTGACACGGAGAGATCAGAGGTGAGAAACTGTTTATGTCACAAACCAAACTGTGCTCAGATGTCTAAGCATTGAGATAGAAACATTTAGATAGAAACACACTGTGACTTATTCCTGTTACTGAAAATACATTTGTTCTCAGCCTTATACAAGTTAGTCACAGCAACGTGGGATCTTACTTGTAAATACATATAGAAAGCCTGAAAGAAAGCATCAGAAGTTCAGCAAAGCTTCTACTCTTTCTGTAGTCAAAGGGCTATAACACACATTCATCAAGTTGCTCTGTAATTTAAAGTAGGACAGGCATGCCATTACTCATACAGGATCTCTTTTCATGCTTGTGACCTGTCATGAGTCTGTATGAGGGATCATAAACCAGTCGGGCCAGGTGACTTCAACAGCCACAGGCACAAGAGGAACGGGTTGAGATGTGGGGGGAAGGTCAGCAGTCTGTGTGGCTTTTGATAAATAAAACAGATATATGGTTAATCTGATGCCAGAAAACATCTTGATTTGGAATTAGATTTTTACCAACAATTTAAAAGAAACACTGGAGACATTGCTCTCTGCGTGAGCCAAGTGTGGGTGGGGTCTGTGTAAAAATCAGTTCATGCTGGCAGCACAAAGAGGTGTTGAAACAAATGGATTAATTTAACCATGTGTATTTAACATAGTACTTGAGAAATGTTTTTAAGTTCCTGGGTGTGTGCATAATTTGTTTCCTTGTATGAAAGGCAACAATGAGAAGCTATATAAATGTCAAGTTGATGTATTTACCCAATTACCTGCAATTACAGTATTGCACTTCCATTAATCAGTGCATTATAAAAATGAATGGCAAATGAAAAGAAAGAAAGTGTCTTTGTAAGGTACTGGGTCACCGCCTGCCACCAGAATAGCTTCACTGTGTGTTGGCACTGATTCTACAATCTCTATACTGGGGGATGAACACCATTCTCCTAAAGGACATGTGGTGTTTTGATGATGCTGTCTAACATCAGGGGCTCACCAGAGTCATTAACAATCATCCGCTGGGAACCATGAATGTGTGGTCCAAATTTCTTGGCAATCTCTGTAATAGTTGTTGAGATGTAAAAATGACAACAGAGATCATCTCTAATTTGTTTAAACCACAGTATTTTTTGCAGGATTTCACAAATGAAAATGCAAGGGAAAACTTGTTGACTATCCTTACATACATTTTGTTGGTCTTTATATCCTTGTGCAGGACCTTGATGGGGAGGAGAAGAAAGAACTGAGTCCTGGGTTCAACTACTTGGAACAGGTGTGCCAGATGTTAGAAGATATTGCCCTACAGCAGATGCTCGACCGAGCATTACAAATGAAGAAACATGGCCGGTGGGAACATCGAGCTATGCAGCCGAGCCAGGTGAAGACAACTCGACAAGTCGTTGCACAGGAATTAAGAAACTGTCACAGTTTTCACAGTGCACTGGGTTTATAAACATAACAGGGTTGACAGGTTTTCTGGTGAACCATGACAGCACTGTCCTTCTCATACCTTGACTCTCTTCCAGGCTCCTCACACCTGTCAGAGTGACTGTACAGCTGATGAGGGCCCGTCTTCCTGTCAAAACCTTGAAAGTACAGGAAATGCAGAGCACAACGGTGGTGAACCCCAGCACGGCAAAGACAACGCATACAGATATTTTCGTAAAAGATCAAGTTCAGACCCAACTGTTGCCACACAACATCTAAGTGAGACATCTTCCATATCTTTTGATTTTCAGCTTACCTCAGTGATATGTTTGCTATTTGGTTCATAAATTATTGTGTGCGTTGTTGCAGTAAAGTTGAATGCAGACTATAGAGGGCAGCACCTGATTGCCGATGACTTGCTGGAGAAGGCAGAGGAAGATCATGAACAGGAGGTATAATGCATTCACATACAACACATCATTTATATATTAAGATAATTGAAACTATCAAAATACAAGCTAAAGAATACATAAAGTATATCTTTGTTATTGTGTTATACTAAGCTTTACAAGAAATCTGGTATTTTTTTAAAGTTCATTTTCTCTTTTTTTAGGAGCCTAAAAAGGAGGACATGAATAAAACAAATGAGAACTGGAAGTTAAAAATCAGGTCTTTTAAAAGACAGGAGCCTGCAAAGGAGTAAGATATTGATGCTCTGAGGAAATGTGTGAAACGTGAGGAACACCACAGCATCCAGCCTCACTGATGCAGCGGTCCAGACCTAATGCACAGTGGACACCGATGATTTGTTGGGAGTTCATTTTCAGTCTGTGCATGTGTTCCTTTTGAACATTTTGTTCCCTTTTCATGAAATTTACACAGCTCATCCAGTTTTCCACAGTGTCTGGCTTCAGCACTATCTGATTAATAATTTTTTTAATCTGTACAGCCAACAGATGCAGTCTTCTGAGAAAATCACGGCCCGACAACAGCTGAGCCAGTTCTTCAGGTGGAGAAGGAAGACGTTCAATGTGTGAAATGACTGCAGTGTCTCTCATGATGCTTGGATATTTAGATCTCAGTTCTGAGGAGGGCTAAGTTTTTCTTTTAAAGCCTGAGCACTGACTTCCTATTCAACATGTATAATGTTGCAATCCTCCATGTCTATTTATTGTCCCCTATACATATATATTATACAAACCTACTTGCCTTAATTATTTCTACTTATAAATGTTACATTTTTTATTAAATGGTGACAGGAAATGGACTAAATATTTAGTGTGTTTCTCTGTAATATAATTCATAATTCAAAGCAGTACAGAGTTGAAAGACAAACTTCTAACTTGTATCTATATTTTTTTGGGAAGAACATTATAAATGTCAAATAAAATACTAAAAGTTTGACTTCTGCAACACATGAAAAGCATACTTCATACACAGCAAAGTATATTCAACCAATACTAGTATGGGTGTACATATGAAGGAAAACTAAGATGAAGCTACACATCACAAACATTTTAATAACATTTTGCATATGTTGGCTTTAAATATGAAAATATATCTTTAGCCCTGACAGGCAGATGTCTCAAATATGGCTGCAACTAATGGTTGGGTTGAGGGTTTTTTGATAAATTCACTAATTGTTTAATATACAAAATGTTATAAAATAGTGGAAACTGTTCACCCCATGTTTCCAAAGCCTAGGATAAAGTCAAAATTATTTGTTTTGTCCGACCAACAGAAGAAGCAAATTCTCATATTTGAGAAACTGGAACCAAGTAATTTTTTTCTTTAGAAGCGACTTAAACAATTACTTACATATTTAAATTGTTAAACATCTTGAATGCCCTGATCATTCAACCAGCTGTTTAATATATGGACTAAATTAACAGGCTATATTAAGGGATTTTTAATTGGTATTCTGTGAGAAGTAAGGGTTTCTGTGATGGATAAAAACATCTTCAAATTTAACAAAATACAATCAAAAGCATCCACTATTTTGTACCAAAAACACCCATCAGCGCTGTTTTTGAATTTCAATTTGTGACCTGCAAAGAATAGGCTATAGATTAAGGCATTGCCTTCATATTTGGTACATTTCAAGGAGTTTTTATAAACCCATTTAAACTATGTAGAGACCCCATTACGAAATATCTCAGTATATTGTAACCCATCATTTAATCAAATCACTATCCCATTAAAATCAGCCTAAAGCAAACAATTAAGCTTTTTTTCCACAGTGATAAATAAGAACAGAAAAAACAGTATTGTGGAGGCCACACTGAGGTACTTGTATCATTTGTTTAATCTTTATTCACCTAGGCTGGGGGCGCAGACCTCCCTGGCATTCCCATGTAAAGAGATGTCAATAACAAACACATCCAACCAAACAAGAGAGGGTGAATAGGATTTCAGTCCATACATAAAATACATTTATTTACTATTTACTGAACCACCAGCATATATTAGTCCCACACAGCATCCATCTGTGCTATTAAATATATAGAGATAACATCTGTGGAGGGATTTATTCACTGTATGTGTCTGAGATGAGGGACTGGCAAAAAGGGTAGAGCTTATAGACGACAAGAGTGGTTGGGGTGGGTGCAGTGTCCCCCGTTGTCTACATGATGCCACAGGAGGACAAGGGATTGGCGATCTGGCAGGTGCAGGCTGACTGGCAGTATTGACGCACAGTCTGGTAGCAGCTGCGGTCGGCGTCCCCGCCCCACTGCACGGGCCCGTTGGGGTCAGAGGGCAAACGGCTCAGGATGCTGGTGTTGATGGCCAGAGCAGCCAGGCCATAGTCAGTGAACAGCACCGTCTCACGCCTGCACGTGGGGCAGGAGATGAACTTGTACTTGGGACAGGACTCGTAGAGGATCTGCAGGCACTCCTCACACACTGAGTGCAGGCAGGAGAGGATGCGCGGACGCTTGCCAGCAAAGTTGTAGGTGTGACCGCAAGTGGGGCAATTCAGGGGCTCGCAGGGCATGACGGGCCCTGAGGAGGAGGAAGAAGAGGAGGAGGAGGTGGAGGAGGCGCGGAGCACGTACTGGTTCACTATGACGTCATCCATCTTATAGTGAAACTGGTGGTAGCAGATTTCGTTGGCACTGGTTTTGCGCTGCGCCAGGAAGCTTTGCTCCCTGCGCGTCAGAGGGGCTGGGGGCGACACCATCGGGCGGGGGGACCCTGTCATGTCCAGGGTCAAGTCGCTACAGGCCTGGTTGACGATGATTTCACCTTCACCTCCGCCGTCCCATGCCACTCTAGGGGGTGGGGCATAGCGCGGCTGGGTTACGGGCACAGGGCACTCTCTGGGGAACTTCTCTGACTGGATGATCTTGACAGTGTCCATGGGGATAGCCACGGGCTGACGCCGGAGGCAAGACATTTGCACGTTTTTTGTCTTTTTGTTTTGAGGTGGTAGAGAGAGGGGCTGTGGTTCTAATCAGCACTGAACACCCCTGCCTGGTTTTGCGCAAGGGTGAAAGGATTGGGCACTTTCTCTGAAATCAGCCATTTGAGGGGACATGAGGACGGATGGTTGCCTCCATGTTTCCCTCAGAGGTCTTTCCTGGTGTGACTCCTGTCAGCCTGAGTTTTAAGGCCAAGACAGATAGAAAAGCTCAGCCGGAGCACCCCAACCTGCAGCTCTTACTCTCTCACAGCTTATATGTACAGATGATTTAATAGTCCAGCTTAAGGTATCTGACCAGTGTTGACTACTTAAAGGTATTTTTGTTGTTATGCTGATGTTCCTGTGCTGTCTCTGATGGCTATTTGCAGAAATGTATATTCACACACAGGGTGAGTTGGTACTTTAGCACAAAGATATGTTCGTAGTCAGTGATAACACCAATAAATAATCTCATAAATAATCTATATGTACAGATGCTCACATATATACATACAGTACAGACTCGTTGATTTCTGCATTCACAAACTAGTGGGACTGAGTGCAAATAATTTAGAAAGGTCCAACAGGTAGGCTATTGTCTTAAAATAAATCCTGTGGTCTCTTGGCTTCTCAAACTAGCCTCTGAATGTGTTTAAACACCAGCTTAACTTCCTGTTTTTAGCTGCGGCTGTGTTACACATTAGCTCAGGTGTGTGAGAAAGAAAGAAAGAAGTCTTTGACTATGCTCTTGATCCAGTTTGGTCAGGTGACCCTGTGTGACCCTCTTGGTAGCTTGTTGATAAGGAGGGAGGAGATCTTTTTTTGGGAGGTGTTGTACAATGCTCCAGAAACTTGTGGAATGATTCCTTCAAGCTCCAAGGCTCCTGAATTCCTCAGAGGTGGGAGTTTTTTTTAGTTTTTTCAAACAGCCCTCCCAGCTGAGCAGAAGAAGCGATAACAACGCCTCTGTGCTTGTCTCCCTTTGTCAGTGCCTCAGACTCATGGTGCGATTCCTTTGGTCCAGCTACCTGTGAAAACAGAAAGAGGGATACATAACATACATGAATTTCTGCACTGATTTGAGGATTTGTTGAATTTTAATGACTTTTAATATGAACTGCAAATGAAATGCAAGTGTGGAGGGTTTGGTCAGTTTAGTTTTATTGGAGCATGATTTTTATTTTTAGACAGCTATGTTGGCAAATGCAGCTTTGTTTTATACCTGCACATGAAAGTGTATTAACAGATATAGTAGGAAATTCACATATCCATTATAAATGCTAATTTTGTGTATTATATTCTCTGAATTCTTTCTGTCTTTGTCTTTCTCTGACAGCAGATACTGGGGGAAAACAACTTGGTCACGTTTCCTTTTGCATGCTCACTTCCGCCCAAGCGTGTTTCTTTAAAGCCTGAGATAATTATCATTTTATCATGTTCTACTCTGAGGCATGACAGAGTGCACACCTTTCTTTTGCAAAACATAGAGTCAGAAGATTATGTTGTGGCACATTTAGGCCTAAGAATTACAAGCACAGCACACCCACCATAATTCTTTAGTCTGTGATGAGTGGACTAGTTCAGAACACCAAAAATTATTTTAGATTAAATGATTGTTCTGTATATAAAATGACAGCAGCAAATAAGGACCAATTCCAGCTTCCAGAGCCAATGGAGTGTTCTTAGAACACTAAAATAACCCAAAGGCATTCACTTTTTGACATGAGATAAGAAAAAGCAGGAACATGTGGTACAAATGTTTGGCTGTTTTTTATTCAGTTAATTGCTAAAATTCATTAATTTCTATTAAACTGTTAAAAGTTATTTAATCAAGTAATAATTTTTGGACTAGTACTTTAAAAACTAGATACAAGTGTCCACTTTATTAGGTACACCTGTACATTCTAAGGCCATCTTAGAGCATACAACTGCCATAAGGTTTATTTTAATAAGATTATTTTAACACTGTCATAAAGATGTTAAATCAAATATGTTTTAGCATTGAGGTCATGATGGTGTTGTCCAGTTCTATTTGGAGGTGTTTGTAATATTCTGCCCTCCTCATGTATGTACATAGTAAGGATTTGTTTGATTTTCTGTAGAAATATGATAAATGATATCCTTTGTTCACACACATGCACGTTATATATAAAGATGTAGCCATAGCCAGGATTTTAGGTTAAATATTAACTGAAAACAAAGAGTAAATATAATTAAGGAAGCAAAAGCCAAAGCCTGACACATTGTCTTTTCAGAGCAGGTGATTGTGACACACACAGTTCTGCTCTCATCATTCTTCCTGTCAGCATTCAACATGTTGTGAGTTGCGTCAGTTAGACTCTAACGAGCGTAGGAACAGGTTACAATCTGCATGAAAGGTTTGTGCCATTCTGTGTGTGGGTTTGTGAAAAAGAACAAGTTTAAGGATGAAAAATTGTAGCTTAACAAAAATAATAGCTGCTAAACAGCAGGAGGAGGAGGAGGATGACAAATCCTTCATTCTGTGCACAGCTGTCAACGGTGATGAGTCATTAGAGGAAAAAAAACTGAGCAGAGGAGGTGACCTACATGACGAGGAAGAGAGAGAGAGTGCACAGTGCTGGTCCTAACGTCTATTTATGGTTTATTTATCTATGCATGTCTCAGTGGTTTCCTGCCCCCAACCTCTGCTGGAGAGTCACACCAAATGAGAGAGATGTACTGTACCTAACGGGTGGAAGTGCTTTAGCACATTGCTTTCGCAAGATGCAGTGAGCTACACTAAACGAGCATTTGTGTCTTTGCTTTATCCTGTCTCAGTGAACCCAGTGGCATATTAGTACACTCTATACTAACAGAGCCTTTATTCAGAATCACTGTCTCACCAAATGTGTCCCTCTGCTGCTTCTCCCAGAATAGCTATGTTTCTTTCTCACCCCCCTGTATACATTCATACATTAGTGGGAAAAAACTTTTATTTTCACCCTAGTACCCTGATAGTGATATATTCAGGGTGTGATGCTTGGTGCATTCAGATTTCAGTTTAATGGAAAATGTTTCTGCTCATGAATGTGAAGAATGTATATATGACCACCTTACAGGGTCAAGCGGGAAGAGAAATTGTAAAAAAAAAAAAAAAAAAAAAAAAATAAAGATACAAATGTTGAGTGACAGAGTTACAATCAATATTCCATCATAATCGTGGTTATAAATGTATGCAAAATCACATAAATAAGTGCTAATCAATATAATGAACTAGAGTCCACTGCTAAATGAAAAAAAAAAATCCTCACAAATGTAAAACAGAACTTTAGTAACTTATTTTGAAAGTTTTTAAGTACAAATTCCTCCATGAATTATGAATCCTGTTGATTATTAAACCTAAAATGGTATTTCTGTGGTATGTTATGTGGACAAACATGCTTGTAATCATCAAAACCGCATCAAATATGTATCATTTTGTCAGTAGCACCTAAACATACGAATAATAGCAAACATTTTAGATGATAACCTTTAGAATATTATAATATACTATATTATGTGGATGTTTCTGTGTCTAGAATTGATCTCATAATATGATTGTTTGAATTCATGTAATCTGTCAAGATGATACATCTGCTGATAGTTTATTACACATATATCAGTATCGGTGTATATATGGGCCAATAGATAGCAAGAATCACTATAGAGACGTGCCAAAGTCTCAGGTCATGTACAGCAGAAACAGTGTTGGCATCACTTCCACTGCACAGTGCAAACATTGTTTATTTCATGACTATCAGCCAATACATCGGTTTTAGATTTTTTTTAGTTGTAAATAGTGATATTTTAGAATCACTTGGCTCATTGTTTGACTCTTAAAGAAATTCTAGTAACCAGCTCCACTTCTCTGAGTTATTTGGTGTTTTGTGAAAATATTTGTGTCTGATAGAGGCAGGGGTCAAGTTGATAAAGTAAGCAGACTGCATGAGGAGCCTGTGAGCCTGGGGGAGAAGAAGCAGCTAAGATTACCCTCTAATTTGGTGACAGTGCTATGAAGAGGACTGATAACTGGTGCAGGCTGCCTACTGATGGATCAGCTTTGATGCAACCTCTTCCTAATAGATGGAGCCTTCTCCGGTAATGTAAGGAAGTCATCTCCGTCCCAGCCACCATATTAACATGGAGTAAACTGTGTGTGTGTGTGTGTGTGTGTACACAGCTCTGGATCCTCTCCCAGCAGAGGAATTAGTATACTAATGAAATCATAACAGGCATTTGACCTCATCATCGCAGGCATGAGGAGGAAGAGGAGAGCTGACCACAGAGATGTGAGAGGACTCTGTCTCAGCAGTAAATTCCTCATACCATTAGATACACACACACACATATCCTAGAACGTTCTCACCCTCGGACGACTCCCTATCACGTACATGGCACCACCCTTTACATTCCAGGGGACTCATAAACAAACAGATAACAAGCAGATGTGAGCCACTGAAAGGAAGGTTTTTAAATGTGTTCACTGTCATTCGTGTTAGATTTACTCACAGCTAATGAAACTGACATAAACACACACCCGACGAGAGAAAAACTGCACAGATCTAGAACATTCTTATCCTCTCACATAGCTTTCTTTGCCTCACACACATACATCTCTGTCCAGGTCCCTGTGATCACAATGAATTGATTCCACCTGTGCAGATAGGAGAGCAGGAGAAGGGCACCATGTTCTGAATGAGTCATAGAGAGCCTGCGCATCAGTCTGTCTCCCCCAATGCCTTTCTCTCAGTGAAAATCTGTTAGTCTCTATCCATCTGCCTCTCCCTCTTGCTGTCCATCCATCCATCTATCCAAACAGTCTGTTGGCCTGCACAGTACAGAGAGTCCGTGCACTGACACCACACACCAGCAGTATGTCAGGTATGCAAGCTATGTTGAGGTGCATATCCACATTCATGCCTTGGCTGGTAAAAAGCATCACCAAGATACTCTCGCCTGTGAGGGATATTATGTTGTGTTTTGATTATGTAACCTGCTACAGTATGAGAACAAATCCACAACTTTATGTGCACTGGCTGCAGCACCTCTCTGAAAATCATGGCACTTGCAGGGACAAGGTGAAATACTGTAAAGAATTTAAAACCAGGAGGTTGATTTTCTGTGGCACATTTAACAATATGAAAAGTCTATGACATGTGGTGCTGCATAAATGCAGCTCACAGATGCATCTTGGGCTGTTTTTTTTTTATATTGCTGGTGTTTTATATTTGCATATAAAACGTACAATGCCAGTATTTAATTTTTCAGTGTCGAGGCTTTATCAGTTGAGTTTTGCATTCATTTTCTTAATAAAAGAATGGCTCTCCTTTATATATAAAACTGTTGGTGTCTGGCTAATATAATTAAAAGATAAAAAAATATATCTAGATATTTTTTCCCAGGATTCAGTTCCAGATATGATGTTTGGCTTTAAGCGCTGATTCTTGTATTAACAGTCAATCCCTCAACTGTTACATGCATTTTTTTCGTAAGCTACTGTATAATTTTAGTCTAACATTTGTATTTTTGCACAGGCGGACAGAGCTCAGTGAGTATGTGCGGAGGTGTTGTTTTTAATAATTCAGCCTGCTGTCATTCACGGCAGACATCAGCCATTTTGCCTTCCAGTTCATTACAGCCAAGTGCTCTTTGTTTTTGTCTATGTAGCTCCCACAGCAACATGGCAGAGCTGCACACAGGCAGAAACATAAAAGCAACAATCAGCATCGCTCTGCCTGAAACAGACCTCATAGAAGATTTATGATGGGAAAGGTTCAGCAAATGCCCAGCTCTTCAGAAACAACAGTGGCTTGATTGATTAAGGTGATTGATTTTCCTTTTTAAGGAGGCTGTCTCAGCAAAGGGTTAAGGCAGACGACATTGCTGATGAGTGAGCACAACACGGACTCAGTGATACAGAGGTGAGGTGGCCAAAATATTCAGCCTGTATGAAATGGAGCAGCTTTAGTGTGTTGCTTTGCATGTGGGAGTGGTGCGTTCGGGAGCAGCAGTTATGCAATTGCAGCTTGTTCCCAGCATTCACACTGCAGCACCAATGGATGGCCAATACAGAGATGCCTTAGTACTGCTGACAACTACAGAACAGGCCATTCCAAACTCGTCCATATAACCCGCAGCCTCCCTCCCCCACTGCCTGTCTGTGCAGAGGTCTGTCAAATGTCATAACCACTGAAGACATGACACCCACAGGATGATATTTGTACCTGAACTCAGACATCATTGTGATTTATTCATAGATTCTAACCCTTGTTGGTCTGTGCTGACATATAGATGTGCAGGTGTGTGTGGGCATATTTGTTTCCCTGTATGCATCCATGTGTGCGTGTGCGTCTCTAAAATGGACGGCCATGATGCAACCACCATGTAAATGCCACCTCAACATAGCAAAGCACAAGGCAAAGCCCACCTCTATTATATTCTCACACAAAGTGAACTACAAAGAATATGAAACCCACACAGAGGAGCCACACCTCACAGATCTGGAACATACAGATCACACAGATGCAGAAATGAGTGCACAGGAAAATTTTGGTATCACCACAAAACGCCTTTTTTCATCCTCACCTGTCTGCCTGCGCATTTGTTCCAGTGCCTTCTCGTCTTTCTCTTTTCTCTTCCAGTTTTTGCCTTTGATGGTGTTGATGCTGCTTTGTGAAGATAAACCAAGCCGTTCAGTCTCTTTGTTTGGGGGGAACGTCTCAGCAGAAGGAGGACACTCTCTACTGCCCACTGTTTCTAGCAGGAAGAATACCAAGCAGCAGTGAAGGGAAGAAAGGATGGAGGAGATGTAAGATGGAGGAAGCTTTTGCAAGGTGGAGGCGTCATGTCTCAGGCTGCTTTCATCGAGCGCCACATCCCCAGTTCCTCTTCTCCTCTCCTCTCTGGTACCTCACACCTAGTCTTTCTCAGATGAGTTGTGGCTGAACGTCTCCCTCTGGTATGGCTTTCATCATCCCTCTGTTTCTCTCGCAGTATTCAGCTTATTCTGTGCAGTGACCTGAGTGTCTGTGCTGTGTTTCAACCCCTTCTCTGTCTTCCTGGTCGTGTCTTTTTTCTTCTCCTTTCCTTCTGCTCTTCTCTCGCCTCTCCTCTTGACTCAGTTCATCAGTCCTCTTTCTCCTCCTCTGTCTGCCTCAGTCAGTGCGCCTCACAGTCACACATGCGCAGTGTTTTCACACATACATGCGCACACACATACTCCCTCTCTGCCTCTGTGCTTCTGGCTTCCTCCTTATGCATGCAGCTTCTTTTGCTCGCCCGCCCCCATCTCTCTCTCTACACACACAGACTCCCTCTCTTTCTTTCTCATTCGTTCTCTCAAGCTGCATCACACACTGCAGTGCCTCTGCAGGCAGAGTTACGCTTTCTAGTTGCCAGAGAAAATATTCCAGCCAATGAGAAACGTTAACAGTGCTACCCACCCTCCCCACCCCAACACACATATGCATACTCACATAACATGAATGTAGCCTTCTGAGACCTGAAAGCTTTGCTCACAGAAAAATTAGTATACACTATATGTAATGTTACTACACACAAACACACAGCTAAGTACACTAGCCAAAAACGCAGGAAATGCAGAAAGCTGGTGCTTTCAGAGTGCCACATATCTGAGAAGGAAACACAAAGCATAAATTCACTCGCAAAATTTATGTTGTATTAAACTGCTGACTGGAGGCTTAGAAAAAACAGTTGTATCATGTTCTGCACTGAGCACCATAGAAATGGATTCTACAAGCACAGCCTCAAAGCCAAAACATTAAAAGGTGTCAGTTGTGTTCATTCATCCCTCAGATGTTTGTCTGGAAAAAAAAGAAATAACTGCTACATCTGATGCTACTGAGTTCTTGTGAATTCACCCAGACACTTGAAGAAAACATCCTAAGCTCCCACCACAAATCTGCACATGCAGTAATGTTGCATAATGAGGATTTTAGTGTTTTGTATCTACTCTAGCTTCATGCTGACCAATAAATAACCCTCAAAGCAGAAAAAAAGACCTGATTATTCAGCCAATGTAAGAGGGTTATGCTTATGTAATCATCAGATGCATAATATAATGACAGGCAATGGGGCAATGAGTCATGAGGTATAACAGAAAATCTGAGCACTAAATAGGCATTGTCTGTTTTATTTCCAAAAACTTGCTCCTACAAATGTAAAAGGTTTAGGAAAGAGCCACACATCAGTGATGTACTGAAACTTCCTCATTTTGTTAATTTGTGTGCAGTTGGGCTACTGGCTATCATCTCGTTCATCCAGCACTCTTTTTAATCAACCATAGTGGCATTATATTCAAAATCACAGCATCCATTAAAACAAATAATTCTTTTTAACATTACATATTCATGACTGGGTAATTAATTACAGTGCAAGATGTTACAGTAATGTTTTGTCATTAATGAGTACGATAAGGCTTAAGTTAACATTTATTTTAAGTCTCCCTTTTCTGCATTAATAAGTCATGTATGAACAAGAAGAAAGTGTTTAATGAGTGTACCAGAACTTACTGTGTGTAGTCACATCAAATCTAAGCTACGTATCTAAAACAGTACTGCACATAAACTCCCACCATCCTGTTTACTAGCACCAGGTGAGTTTGAAGACCATGCACCAACAGAGTCTTTCAACATTACACAAATATTAGAAAATACACTGTAACAAAGGCCAGTTTCATCCCCCAAGCCCATAAATCTGATCTGGGGACAGTGAATGGGCCTCATTTTTGTACACAGGCTATACTGTAAACTGTCAGTCATCAGCACCTTTTAAATGAAGTTATAAGAATCATATGAGGGGTTTTTAATTTGATGTTTCAATTAATATTTGGCAATGAACAAGCACTTTAACTGAAATCAACTTGAGATGTGAGATGGTTCAGCTTAAAGCCTAACTACCTAAATAACTGCAGCACAGTTAGCTGTTGTGTAAAGCCCGAGGCCATTTTAATATATGTCGTTTCCTACATAGTATATGGTGCAATATTTTACACTGTGTAATGACTTTTCTGTGCCACTAGAAGGCAACCATGTCTCAACCATTTGAGATGTTTCTTGTGTTGTAACCTTCATTGTGAAATTTTCAAGTGTGTTTGTATTCTGGCAGAACAATGTACAAGTTCACCTTTGTTTCATTACTGCCAAATCATTTTGTATATTTGTCCATCTATAGGATTCAGCTCAGGGCAGGACAAGGCATCAAATGAGAATAATGTGAAAATGCTGTACATTAAGGAATTAAAGGGACATTCTGCTTCTTAATTGTCCTTTTAGAGATATTCTGCACTCCTTACTTTTGGAAGATTTTTCATGTTGTCCCTCCTGCGGAGTGAAACATACAGTAACTGCTTTCTCAGACTGGGCCAACTAGATAAACCTCTCAGTTCAGAGCCTACCGGGTCACCAAAGCTTACAAAGAACAAAGAAAAAGACATAGAGTACAAAAAAGGACTTAAATATTAAGAATGCCGTCAATACTTTCATTTTTCAAAGTTGTCCTCTTCAATGTCCCTCAGTCACACTAGTCATAGTAATCACAGTCAACTCAAAGAATTCAAAACATGTCTGGTCTCCTCAATACTCCCTGCAGTGACAATGTGGCTCACAGACACACAGAACTGTCTCTTCTTATTGGTGAAAGCAAGACAAGCCTTCATGTTGACCTTTGACTGTGGTTTGCTACACTCAGACAACCAGATCAGCAGAATCACTGGAGGTAAAGTGGAGCATCAGACAGGGATGAAGGAGATAGGATGACAAAGAACAAAGGCAAGTCCAAGGCAGAAATCATAAATCATTTAACAGCAGTGCACATATTCAAGGCCACATTAGTAATGTTAAGTCAGTGACGTCAACCCAGGGGTAGTGATAAGAGACGATAAATGTGTGATGTAATGAAAGCGACTCACAAGGCTTACAATAAATGTAAAATTGATTACGTGTGTTTAGCATTTATTTTTACTAAGTACATAAAAATTGAGTAATTTACCTCAGTAAGAGCAGAATTTAACAGATATATGATGTCTAGTAAAACAAACAGCAAACTATTTTGCATTTTCAATAGAAACAGGGAACCTATAGGAGCCGTTCGCACCAGTCAGTGTGCGAACGAGGAAAGAGGCGGACCCAGGTAGCCGGCTTCGGTGCATACAGTGATTTATTATATACAGTGAACAAGGGAATGACAAAAACACAGAGGGAAATGATCCGTAGTCCTGTAGATCAGTAGTAACCGGGTGTTTGACCAACCGCAGGAGGTGAGGAGATGGAGAGCTGGGCCGAGCTGCGTAGGTGGGGTCACTCCTGGGCTGGTCGATGGTGGTTACTGAAGGTAGGGACAGAGAGATGAAGGCAATAGTGGAAACAGATAGGCGACTGTGCATTGACCTGCCTGGGAGGAGAGAGTGGAGCCACGGTCTGCAGGAACAGTCCTTCGGGGAAAACACAAAACAATAGCTGGCTAGGGGATAAATACATACAAAAACAATGAAAATGCACGGAGAAAAATTGGCCTAGAAAGAACTGACAAGTGACTGAGGAGTGAAACCGGGTAATATAGTGAGTGACCTAATCAAGTGCAGCTGGTGAAGGGAGTGAGGAACAGGTGAACGTGATAAGAGTAATGGGGCAAGAGACAGTAGGAAAGGTGAGGGAGGCAGAGTGGCTGAGCAAACCTGACAGGACCACTAGAGCTAAGTAAAGATAGTCAAACAGTGACTAAGCGATTAACACGTCGTCTTTCTGGAAACATTTTTATTCATTAACACTTACAACAACATGCAGCAAGGTGCATAGATTTAGAAGGTGACAGCACTTATGAACTTAGCACACATGTAAGGAGAAAACAAACTTTTGGTGAAATGAGGTATCTCTCGTCATCATCTGTTAGATGTTACAGGAAACTTATGGACATTTTGTTTGTCATGTAATCACTTTTTAATTCTTTATCATTTAAATCAGCAACCTGAATTAAAACACATAAGAAGTGTTATAAAAATGAACCTGACTCACTTTACTTTCACATCCCCATGTAAACTTCAAAGTCCACCAGACAATAAAGAAGCATTTCAGTTGAGTGAGAATAAGTGTAGTAAGGTCTTTACATACATTACTGCTAATGCTAAAGCTATTCTGATTACTTTATCGGCTTCATGTGAACAAGAACATGCCGCTGTCATCACAAATTATATAATAGGTTCCAGCTACGTTAATCAGATTGGCCACAGTCTTGTCAGGTGAAGGGAAGCACCCTGTTGTGTCATTCAGGAGCTGTTTTACGCAGCCACCTCTTGTCCTCTATCATTATGCTTATGCTAAAAAAAAGTGGCGATAAAGACAAGGAAGAAAAGTCATAAACGACACTGGATGGTCTACAGGTGTACAGGGGCTCAGAACAATCTGTAGCATACAGATGTGTGAATATGCCATTATTTAAAATAATATATATCCCATTTTTTACAGCATTTCTGTAGAATATTAAGCTTTAGATAGTCACTACCCTAGCAATATATATATATATATATATATATATACGTCATATCCAGGATGTGCTATAAACAACATACGCGCAGGCTTTTGAACAGTCCATGTGGTAATAATTTACATTTATAAAATGAATGTTGTCACTACCATTGTAATATCAGTTTTTAACCAAAAAACCCATGCATGAAAACAGCCACACAAAGGAGGATGAGGGCGTTGGCGTTGACGATATTCTTCCACATTGGCACCTCTGTGGTGTCTGTGAGCTTTCTCTGCAACTCTGCTTGCTCCTCTTCGGTCAGTTTGGGGGCTTTTTTCTCCTCCAGGCCACAGAAGCACATCAATGCCTTCTTAAAGAAGCCAGGCTTCTTGTTAGGTTCTGTGATGGAAAATACAGGCACAGTGAGGACATTCTGCTTGTGTGTGGGTGTGTGTATTTCTTTCTCTCGCTCTTTTTGTGTGTGTGAATGCATCTACTGCATGTATGTTTATGCTGTTGTTTACCTTCTGTATCCATTGAGTCGGAATCATTGTTATCAACCCAGTCATCCTGTTCCAAGTCCTCCCTCTCCTCTGTACAGTTCCTCAGGCTCCAACACAGTCGATACAACTAAACAAACACAACACATGGGTTGAAACTAAATATTCATAAAGGTTATCATGACAGTGTCTTCAAGTGAATGGTTGTGATTAGGCAATATTGATTTATCCAGCCTTATCTTCCAGCGATCACCTACATGCTTGTCAGCGATGGGTTTGGTCATGAGAGAGATTCCCAGGATGATGATACAGGAGACAACAAACAGGATGATGGAGAAGTAGAGGTAATGGACTCCACAGATGATGGTGGGACAGTTACTGGGGTTAACACAGCTGCCTGTCCCGTAACCAAACTCAGTAAACATCCTGGCCAGGCCGATGCACAAGCCAATAGTGAGGCCGTAAAATGCACCCTGAGGAACGAAAGAAACAGGACAACCAGTTTAGACACAGACATTTGTATTAAAACAGTGTTTCTATTCACTGAAGAAAAACATCTTCACAAGGTGGCATTTAAATTATATTGATTGTTTTACTGAGAGTTACAAGGTTCTACCCTACCCTACCCCTACCCCCCATGAGAACGTTAATACTGGTCCCAAGTTTGTTGAATAAATGTAAAGCTATAGTTAGCATCACATCGCTTTGTTTAGCATAAAAACTCTCAATATAACAGCACCTCTAAGCCTTGCTAAGTAATACATTTTATCTAATCCTTTTAATCAAAGGAAAAGTCAAAATTTTAAAAGGGGATGTTGTGGTTTTAGAAGAGGAAGCAAGCTGAGACTTGGGAACTTCCAAGTCAACATGCAACACAAAGATTATTATGACATGTACTGACAACACTGTACTCGCTAGCATTTTGCTCAAAGCATCACCATATCCAAGTATAGCCTGACAGAACTGCCATCGTGCCAAAATGTAACAGGCAATAGATTTTCTCTATATTAAATTGGTATTATCATTTGAATATGTAAGCTAAAAGATAATTCAAGAGGCAACTCACAGACTCATTGACACGCTTGCAGAAAATGGCAAGCATGAAGACGGCTGCAACAGGTGGGGTGAGGTAGCTGGTAATGGACTGGATGTAGTCAAAGAGCTGTCCACTCTGGGCTGTCTGCACCACAGGGATCCATGCTATGCTCACACCAATCAGCGCCAAGATAAACACTCTATATGCATATGTGGAAGTAGCAGCAATTAGGCACATACGGATATAGGCTGTCATATATGAACAATCATTAGAAATCATATTAAACGTCTAAGTGTCATTGTCATGCAACTGTTGCTTTTATGTAATTTGGATTCTAATGTTTTATCTATTTATGTATGTTGATGTTTTATCTTTTTAATATTTTGATGGTTTTCCATCAGTGTGCATTGTGTTGAGCACTTTGAATTGCATTTGCCTTGCCCAGACACATGTGTTTTACCTGCCAGCAATCATGAGTTCCTTCTCCCTGGCAGAGCGGCGAATTTTAGTGTAGATGTCCATGGTGAAGAGGGTACTGGCGCTGTTGAAGATCGAGGTAAGTGAGCTCATCAGAGAGGCCAGCATCACAGACAGCATGAGACCTCGCAGACCTGAAATCAATGAAATAAAAGTTTAAGAGCACAGAGAGAGGAAAGAAAAAGGCTGCAGTTTGCATTCTCAGCTCATGAAATGTCTTTAGTCACCCACCATTGGGCATGAGCTCCACCACCATTCTAGGATAAGCAATGTTGGTACAGCCCACACTGGCGCCACAGTATTTTATACATTCAGCTGGTTCCACACAAGCTACCACATCTAGAATAAAATGAATAAAACAGAAACATTTGAAACAATCATTTGAGTTCATGATCATTTTTGCGACAAGATGTGCATGAACTGCAGCAAAAACAAACAAACAAACTCACCAGTATAGAGAATCCTGCTGATCATCCCGGGGAAAACCATGAGGAACATTGGCAGCAGCTTTAGGTAACCGCATAAAATACAGCCTGCCTTAACATGAGATAGATTTTTGGCTGAGAGGCAGCGCTGGACAATAACCTACAGAAAAACAGCAGTTGGTAAAAGATCAAAAATGCATGATACAAACAACAGTAGATCTATGGGTATATGAATAGAAATGTTCCACACTATTCTAAAATAAAATAAAATATGACCATAATGTGTTTGTGCCAGATAGCAACAGTTGAATTATCATCTATAGCTCTCCACTGAGATCCAGCACCGGTCTTTCTCTTATCTTTGTGTCTGGGAGCGCATTAAGGTAAAAGCAGACCAACTCAGACTATTTAGTCTCATAAAATCAGGCTAGATAAAGGGACATACATGTGTGGGAATCACATGAATGAGTCTGTGTGTGTAGGTTTATGACTACAAATATACAGTACTGTCATGATTCGGTTCTGCTGCTTCCCGTCCGGCTTTTATTTTGACATTATTTCCTGTTTTTGTTTCACCTTAGTTTCGGTCTTTTTACGTTCTTCATCACTCACATTAGTTTCACCTGCTTCATTATTGTTTGCACCTGTTTACACCTCTATTTAGGCAGCGTCCTCCCACAAGGACGCTGCCAGATTGTTCTAGACCCAGGCTCTGACTCTCCAGCTTTCCTTCGGTTTTGGTATCTTGTGTTTCTGACCCGGACTGTTACCTTGGATTATTCTGTTCTGCCTTGCCCTCTTATTTCGGACTGCTTCTGTGTATCGGCTTAATGAACTTATCTTTGGTCAACGCGTTTTGGATTCCCCTGGATGTATGTGTTTGCTGGCTCTGATCTCGGACTGTTATACCGACCGTGAGTTTTGTGTTTCCACTGTGTTTTGTATGGTTTTTTGTTTATGTTAGTTCTCTTATTAAAGAGACGGGTTTTTGTTCATTACTTCCTCGTCTGGCCATTTAATGAGTTCACCTAACACTTTTCGGCCGCATTGCGCTCCGTTTCTGACAAGTACTAGTGTTTACAATCAGTGAGTTAGCACAGGTACAGTATAGTACATTCACTACGCCGGTCACCCACCTGATCAGTGCACCAGTACCAGGTGGCCTGAATGGTGAGTCCGAACACCAGGCCAGGCCAGGGCAGGTCTCCTGTAATTGCATCCCTGAAAATATGGAAGGAGTCTGCTCGAGGTGTGTAGCACTTTTCACTGATGTTAGTTGTCAGTTGAGGAATGGCCTCCATGTAGAGCCGCTGGAAGTTCTCAAAGCCTCCCACCTCATTGAAAGCTGAAAAGAAGTTAGATTAACTTAGATTGAGCTTTACTTCTCAACAGTTTGATGCCATGCACAACCATGATTCATCCTGTCATTGTAACGAAAAGTAATACACCTTACCAAAGCCCATCAGGATAAATGATCCAACAAGCATGATGATGGTTTGCAAGGTGTCTGTGTAGATCACTGCAGCCAGTCCACCTGAGATACAATATGTTACCAATGAATACGTTTTTCAACCAAAATGAACACATTTCATCACCTTTAATGTAAATGACAGCTTATTGGAGCGAGTTAACTCTGTACATGATCCAGTTCATCTCAGCTGTGTTATTATAATGCTTCACTGCTCATCCTATAAAGTGTGGATGCATCATTACATAACAGTAACCAAACCATTTTCCTCCTAATGGCAGTCTGTGGGTTATCAACCACAACACACCACAGATAAACTAACCAAGAAGATAGTGGACAGGTGTGTCAATTTCTCTGCATATGACCTTAAGAAGACTTTATCCCCTTATCCCCCATTTATGAGGATATTAATAAAGTAGATAAGACTACTTTCTGAGTAAAACGATGATCTGTGAAATCGGTGGACACAGACTAATGTATCCAAAGTGAACCAACCTGTGACAGTGTACAATGCAGTAATCAGCAGAAGCATGATAACAGCTAGGTAGATATTTAACCCAAGAGCCTGGTTGATAAAAATGGCACCGGAGAACATGTCCGCCTGAGTGCAGAGGAGAGAGGGTAATCATCTTTTCAGTCAATATCATCCATTACTGGCACATATGACATGTTAGACAGACTTACCGAGATCTTGGTGAAAACATACAGGAAGAGGGACAGCACAGAGAGATAGATGCGAATACGTTGTCCTCCAAATCTCTTCTTCAGGTATTCAGGCATGGTGACCACCTATACACATCCAAAACCCATGAGATTTTACTTGTATTTGTTTTACTGATGTGGCTATTTTCACAGTCTTCCACAAGGGAAAAAATATGTACATGTATAAAAACAATCTGAGTTTTTATGGCCTATTTTTTGTTTACCCCAGCTTTAATGTAGATGGGCACAAAGAGCCATCCCAGAATGATGACCACAATAAGAGCCTGGAACAAACAAACATACAACAACGCAAACAGTAAATAATTGATGCCAGATTTGCTGAAAATGTTCTTATGAAGTTGACTAAAGTTGCTGTTCTGTTTTCTTCCATTCTCTGCAGGGTGAGACAATTACTAGCTCACCCCACAGAGAAAACTGATGATAACTGAGCCACAGGTTAGAAACACATTTGTGTAAAAAAAAGTGATAACGGTATAATTGGCACACTGGACACAATCACTCACATTCCATTCAAATCCACCAATGGCTAGAGCAGTCCCGGCAATTCCTACAAAGTGGCCACTGCCAATGTTACTGGCGAAGAGCGAAGCGCCGATCTGTGGAGTACATAGTTAAATTTGTGAGTGGTGGACATGCAGAGGTTTTCCTTGTGGGGATCAATCTCTGGGTGGCAACATGGTTTAAGGTTAGGGTCAGGTGTTTAGGTATTAGGGTTAGGATAAGTCTACAGGAAATGAACTGAAATTCCAGCTAAAGAGTTTATGACATCACATCATCATTAAAATCAGTAAGTACTATAAAATTAATGTAATTACTCCAATAAAACCTGTTATTGTGAAAAGTGCTTCATTTATGACACACACTATCATATTTTACAATATCATTAATGGCTATTTATCTTATTTTGAGCACTACCCACCGGCCACCACACCATACTCCTTCCTGCAAGGAAGTAGCCACCGACTGTGGCTCGGTTCGTGCTAACCATAGCCTGCAACAGGAGAAAGGTTCACTTTAGAGAAACAGTAAAAATATCTGCAAAACAGCAACAAATCCTCACACAATTACTATTTGTTAATGACTACATTTTTTTTATATACAGCTGCTGTGACAGTAAATGAACATGACATACAACTAAAAAAACACTCAAATCACAAGAATATTACTGCGTATTGTAGGATATGGTTTGTCTTACCATTGCTAACTCTGAGAGATGAGACAGTCCCAGTAACTTCAAAACAGTGCTGATTTATTCAAAGGATCACAGGTAAAATTAACATTACACGCTCAAGTATCTTGCACCTCCACCATGCACGCAGGCAGATGTAAGATGAAAGACCCTGAGCCCACCAGGCCTATACATTATATCACCTCGTTTGGGCTAGCACCATATTACACAGAAACGTCAACCGAGACGTCTCTGTTACCAGCTTTGCAGCTGGTCATAGCAGTAGTCAAAACATGAAGCAAATCCATGTGTGTGTGTATGTCTGTTGATTAAGTGGTGTGTAACTAAAAACATTCTCACAACCTCTAGAACATGTCGTGTCTTAAACATAAGAACATATTATGGCTAAGGCTACAGTTATACATGTCATAATAATAATATTAAACACCCTGTCTGCTGACAGTCATCAACTCTTCTCTCTAGTTATCCTTGACCAGATGTACCCTGTAGAAACTCATAAACATGACTAAGCATTTAACAGTCTAACTAGACATCCTATCTCCACTAAACATTTCTAATACATAAAGTATCTATCCAATATCTAAACGACTAAAAATACCTAACAGTATAATGTAGTCAAATATTACTAAATATGAAGTCTGAAGCATAAAAATTCACTGATCTGCTATAAAGCAGCTCAACCAGGCTGATGAACAAGACACTGTGATTGCACAATGTAAATCAACTTGATTATTTCTCATTTACTCCAAAGTGCAGGTTGTAAAGAGGTTCAAACAAGACCCATCCATCCATTTTCTAAACTGCTTAGTCCCAAACGGGGTCACGGGGCCAATCCCAGCCAGCTGCGGGCGAGAATAACACACAGACGAACACACACACACAATCACTCCTATGGGCAATTTAGAGACACCAATCAACCTATGCATGTCTTTGGACTGTGGGAGGAAGCCGGAGCACCCGAAGAGCACCCACGCAAGCACGGGGAGAACTTGCAAGCTCCGCACAGAAAGGCCCCGGGTCGGCCGGGGCTTGAACCTGGGGCCTTCTCGCTGTGAGGCAACAGCGCTGACCGCCGCTGCATCTTATATTAGCACATAATTAATTTGACATCTCCAGTGTATAAAACCACATTACGTTTCCCACTGTGGCTCCATACTGACTGATTTTTTTTTTTTTTTACCAGTAAAACAAACCCTCACAACTATAAAACTGGCGAGGAGTTAACTATTCACAGGGAAGAATGGTTAACTATAAGATTGAACAACTCACCCATATTCCAACACCCAGGACAACCAAAAAGTAAATCACAATAACGCTGATATCTCCCGGATTGTTGAGAGCCACGGTGGAAGTAGCGTTTCTTGCATTATTGCTCCGTATATAGGTCCAACCAAAGTAATCTGCAGACATTTCTGACAGGATGACCAGAGAACAGGAGTGCTGCTGGAGTCGCTTCTCTTTAACTGGACAGACACGCGTACATGTAGCTCAGATCATACAAGCAGGTGTGTTTATATGTGTACATCTGGTAAAGATAGGCCGATTAAGGAGGGAGAGATCTAGGGCGTGTCCATCTAATAAATGACCAGATATTTTGTTTGCATCTGGATGGGTTGCCGACATGAATGCAAAATGTGAAATTGAATGTGTTAAAATGTGTAACCTTTTAGCAAATAATGTTAATTATTAACCCACAAGGAAATCGTTCATGTAAGGAAATACGGTAAAGTGCCACAGCTAAACTCCATCAGCAGTTCAGCTCAGTTTGACTCAGTTCATGCCTGTTGATTGCAACAACAGAATGTTACTGAATGTTAACCCATAGCAGTTAAAGCTAATACTGACCCCTGACACTGACTTTGACAATAAATAAAACAAGAGTACCATTGTTCAGTTGTTAATAAGACATTTTGTGTCATAAGAGATTTTGTGGGATTTATCTTCACACATGATGTACGGCCTCCACTTTTGATCTTTAAACAAGGAAATATTTTCTTAGTTACAGCAAACACAACCCCCACTTCACCCCACCCACAGTGAACACATTACATCCTCAATACAATTGACTGTTTGTGTTTGTTAAATAAGTCAAAAGGATGGCGTTTGTGGGAAAGTCACAGCAGAAATGGAAAAGAGATCAGGACAAAAGGAACATCAAAGAAGATATTCTTTCCAGAAATAAGTATAGGTTAAAAAGAAAGGGTAAAACAAGAAACAAAAACTCCAGAACCAGGTCATCTTTACATCCCTGCTCAGCTGCAGAAATGACAAAAAAAAAAAAAAAAAAAAAAAATATGTCATTCCTCATTTTTTTTTACCTTAAAATTTTGAAGTGCCCCATTTTTTCCCCATATGGACAAGTATGTTTTTCCAAAGCAGAGTCGGGTTCTTGAACCTGTATGGAAACAGAACTGTTCTCTGGTCTTTAAAAACCTGAGTTTTCTTTTTTTTAGTCAGCAATATTTCCACCAACAAAACTCATCACATACTGTATGACAGAAAGGTGATAGGGTACCTACCCTTCACTCATCCAAAAATAACCTGTAGGGAAGGATGGTTGGTTCCCAGTGTTTATACACAAAGATATTGAGCCAAAGTAAATTTAGCAGTGGACAGTCCCAAAATACATGCAACTGGGTTCCTTCTTGAATTTTGCATCTATCACAAATGTATAACTTTACTGTAATCGACCATTTTCAGTTTCTGCCACCTACAGAAAGAACTGTGTGACTGCTGCCGCAGCATGGCATGGGGCCTAAAGAAATGGTACTATCAGTAGCCACTAGGCGTCTCTACAGGACAGTTAAACTAATCTGCATTTATGAGCCAGGTGCCCAGCAGCTCATACAGATAAAGTAAAAATATTATTCAATTTGTTTAAAAAAGTGTTTTATTCCTCACTTATTTTGCATTAAAAACAAACCTTACAGAGTTAAAACCCCTACATAGTCCACCCACACAGGTGGACTTTGTCACTTCTGTTGTCTGACCTCGTCTCAAGATTACGTGCACTTGACTCAGAATTTCCTTATTCTCCTGTTAGCTTTACGTTAGTCACATCACATACTTCCTGTACCGTGTGCACAGAGCCAGACTTCCTGATCACTTTATTCATTTTGTTGATGTCCCTGACTCTGATGTTGCTGCCCCAGGAGAAAGCAGCAAAGAAGATTTTACTGGCCACAACAGACTCATAGAAGACTTGCAAAGCTTGCTGCACACATTAATAAACCTGAGTCCTAAGTGCTACAGGTGTGGTTGGCCTGGTGGGCTGTAAGGGTGTCCTCCTCATTTGCGTACAGTGAACCCTGGCACTGGCAAAGAGAAACTAAAGTAATAGTAAAACTGGGAAATTCTTGTTTCAAACAAAAATTCAATACAAAGGAACTGCCACTTTATTTACATTTCCACTGGATTAATCAACAAAATGCTTTCATGATATGGGAGGGTCTGTCAGTATTTTTACAAAAAGTATTTGTGGAAATAAGGGTTTTATAGGTTGTATAGCTATTACTATAGACAGGCCAACTGTTCAACTGAACTGTACCGCATAAGACATAAATTTGCTGTAGCAAAAAGGTCCCTTTAGGATTAAACCCAGAAAACACCCACTGAGGCTTTAATCCAACCATTCAGTAGCTGCATATACAAAGAAACTGTGACATACCGCCATATAATTTGTCATATAATTTGCATTCGTTTATTGAAGGCTGTTGTATCGAACTGTGTTAAGTGTGCATATACTTTTACAACTCAGTGTACATGATGTGTTCATACCTGAGTTAATTTGCCTTATTCTTGGTAGCAATAACCTCACTGTTCCAGGCACAAAATCCAATTTGCACCAGCCTTCATACATCAATCTACCTTCAACATTTGGGTCATCTTTCACAAAGTGTTTCTGCTTTGACCCAGCAAATTGTTGCCTACTCTTTTAACTGTCATAATAATGCTAATATCCATGTCTTAAATTATAGAGCTCTGTCATAGCTGAAGCTCTGGGGAAAGAGCAGAGGAGAAACTAGAGGAGCACGCAGAGAAACTAAAAATACTTGTTGATGCACTTGCATGATGGAAGATTGTTATTATAATTTAGATGACAAAGGCAAAACTGTATGTTTAAAGTTTATGAGTGGATTTGAAAAAAGTTACACTTACAATTAGTTTTTTACATGTCCTCAATAATGAGGAAAAAACATTAAGCCACTGCATTATTCTAATGAAATGCAACAGTGTGGACGGGGTAGTGAGCTGAGGGACTTATGAAACTGGTTTAGTTACAAATGGCTTGTTGAAATCTCTAAATAGGGGCAATCAGTATTCTCTTGAACAAAAATCAATCACTGGAACGAAGCCACTGTTCTGTGGGAATTAAGGATTGGTCATGTCTGTTGATTTCAGTCCTAATCTTAGTGATACTATAAACAAACACTGCTGATTAGTGCAAGGACACTGATCTCTAGCAGGGGTCCAGTCCCCATACATAGCACACTACCTAAATGGGTGAGAAAATATTATAGTTGTCTTGGGCAAACAGAGCCCTGTCTGAGTGTCCTGTGGTCAACACAGACACCGCTGTGTCTTATGACTGTCTACCACATATCTGCACAATTCAGGACTGAATCAGGGAAACCACGGGCCTGACCTAAAAAAACAGACTGGTGGACAGTATTTATCTTTCGACTTTACCTGCACACCACATTCATATAATAAATTATATAAAACTACTGTCTAAAGTAGGTTGTGATAAAATATATGAAATCTTAGAGGTTCCTGTGCCTTCCATGATGAAATAAAAGACTGAGGATTTTCTCATTTTCTGATAAATCTCTTTCACATAAAGAAGCTTGTATTTAACATTTATCAAATAAAGAAAGCTCACTTTCACTGTAGCAAATGCTTATCAATTGACTGACTAAACTATTGGCTATCAGATGATTGTTGAACCGTCAGGGGGCAGAGTTCACTTGGCCAGGAATTGTACCCACAGCATAATCTCTGGGCATGCTTCCATATTCTGTAACAGAAGGGCATTGTAAACACATGTCATGACAAAGACTGGGGTGCTTTCACCCAGGGAACTGTTGATGTCATGCAGGGCAGGAGACATGGATGAAGGGAGCACTTCAGGGTGATCCAGCTGGAGGTTCCCCAGCAGTCATTAGAGGGGCATCTCCCCTGTATGTGAAATCCACAGTGCCTCCTCCCTGTGATCACAACGGGGTTCACATGAGAACTGGGACTTGGCAGACTTCAGTGGGAGCTTCTTCAACGGCGAGGGGAACAGAAAAATGAGGTTCCCAAACCTGGAGGCCGGTCCTCTTTGGTGCGGTGCAGCGCCACTGCAGCGATTCATGCCCAGTGAGAGAAATGTGGATTGAAACTATACTTGAATATTCCTTATTTCATAAAACAGGTATAAGTAATATTGCTAATTGCTGCATGGCACATTGTTGGAACCAAGTCATCATTAGTGATGTTAGTTCCACTTGTGCTTCTCCTGCTACGACAGCTCAAAATCTCTGCTGTGATAAAGACTGATGAATCTGATTGGTCTGTACACAAAGCTGCTCTCTGATGTTAGCAAGGCTATCAAGATTTGGCTTGTAAAGTTTATCATATAAAAAATGTAAATAGAGATGTAAAAGGAAGAAAAAAGACAAATGAACATCAAAACTCTAATTCAATTATAAAGAAACCTCTTCGTTGTCAGTACAGTATGTAGAACACCTTGTGTAAAAACCCATTTGTCATGAGGAACATTCATTTCATGTTTTTGATATTATTATTTCCATAAAATTCAACTTGGCTCTTTTCTGTATATCTTAAGACAGGGACCACTGTGTGCAACAGAGAAAAAGCATCTTATGAGATACTTAAAATGTTATTACTATAGGTTTCTGATTAGGGTTCATGTAAGTATCGCAGTCCATTAGTATGAGAGGTGTCAGAGCGACAAGAAGCTGGGAAAGATCGTAGAGCCAGAGATGGGACTGTGTTACAAATTAAATCTCTACCAAAAGTTAGGGTTGTCTTTCCTGGTCGATTTGTTCAGCACAGAAGAAGAAATGTTTTAGTTTTAAAAAACTATACAAGAAGCTTTTGAGGATATGTTACCACAAGGTGGCACAATAGTACAGCTCTGCAAGAATCATATATCACTGTGATGTGAGGGTGAAGACGCAGACATGACAAAAGTGTTTTAAAAAGTGTCTAAATATTGCTTCATTCCATGCTGTTTAAATATGCCTTATATGGCACTGTATAATACTGAGCAAGAAAGAGAGCCATTTAAGGAGCGTGTATGCTAGCTGTGCTACTGTAATTTGTCTGCTAATTAATAGTCCCATTGTCTCAAAGTGTCCTTTAATGTTTTAGTCCAACTGAAAGTAGCTACAGTGTTTTCACTTGCTTCTGCTTCCTTGCAACGAGACAAACCATTTCAGTGGAAGCAAATTAAAAATGTCGCCCAACATCTTCTGCAAAGCTACTAAAGAGAGTCAACTGTCAGGTGGCCAAAAAAAGAGGGCAACTGTGACTATGATGCTAATGCTATCAGTCAGAGAAACCCTTTCTTGTAGCAAAAGAACTTCCTTCTTTCAAGAAATAATTGGACAGTTGTGCCTGTGAATGAGTGACTAACAAACAGAATGAAGCCTGAAGCGCAACCTATAATTAACATATGTGGATGAGTTCCTGAAATGTGAGAGTTGAAAGCAACATTTCAATAAAAAAAATACTGAATTGATAATATAAACTGACTGGATTCTGTTATTTTGTGCATAAAATGATTTATGACCTAAGTGTAACCTACAGGGGGAGGTGGAGAATTGCTCAAGGTGGTGCCAGTTAAAGTGCTTAACAGCAGTGGTTGTATAAAAGGAGGTTTACAGGGAGGGAAAAAGCGAATGGGTCACGGTCCCCCCTTGACAAAATACTCCAGCTTCTTCTGACTCTGAATGTGTTTTTAGACAACAAATGGATGAGCATAAATAGTGATGTTTCACAAGATGTGAGTACAAAAGTAAAGTACCTCAGAACTGCAGTTAAAGTATGTTTGATTATTTACTAGTCTCTACATTTGCTACATCTTTTGGATTATTTGTTTAAAATATTGCAGATTAAGGGCTGCACTGAGGCCGGAGTGGAAGTACAAACAACTGCGGTGTAATAAATTCATTACTATTTTTTTAGACATAGCTAGATTAGCTCTTCTTAGATTTTGCCTCAGCATATTTCCAGGAAAATTTTGAATTGGACTGAATTTCTGATAAAAAAACAACAACTCTGTTTTATAAACAAAACATTTGTGTATTTTATGCAATTTCCATTCTGACACATAGTAACTCAAACACTCTAGACTGTAAGAACAAAATGTTAAAGGTTTTATTTTGAAATGGAAAATCATGTCTGAAAAAAGGAAACATCAGATGTTTCAGCTCTACCATATACACTACTCCTGTAAAAAATTTAATAAAATGCATGGGAAGCAACAAGAAAAAAAAAGGTTTCAGTGTTTTGAGTAGGAGTCAGTAATAAATGAATGTTTTATTATTATGAGAAGAGGATAAATCAAGGTTAAAACTATCAAAATGGGCAGGTTAGATTATGTTTGTGATAAAGCATTAGAGGCACTTTTGGACTGGTGTAATAAAGTACTGCAGAAGGGCAGGCTGCCCAGAATTTGGAAGCCATTAAACCTATTAATTAAAGGTGGATGGCTCCTCTGAAACTGTATCTTTGTGATCTTTGCGAAGTAATGGAACATATGACAATGAAAGGACTTAAAATGAATCATGTCTTTAAGTGAAAGGTCTCCATTTGGAAATGGCTGCAGCTTTGTTCTTGATGAAAATTAGAATTTAATATACAAGGCTTAGTTATTTATCAGAAAGAAGTGATTTGGAGTTATGGGGAGTTTTGTTCTGGACACCCTGTTCAGGGGAGAGCATGAAGAATGTTCTCATCTTGTGTTTGTAGTGTTAGTGTGACATATACATTAGAAGGCAGTCCAGAAATCATCAGCACTGTTGTAACCAGAGAATTATAGAGTGCCTCGCTCCTGTTAAACCAGTCACTGACATGTTGTAAATGCTGCAGTGGAGAAACTCTCTTTTTCCTTAAGTGATGAACATGCAACAGCCATTCAACAGGCTTATCCTTTAAAATGGAAGCCAATTGGAGAGGAGTCCAGTGGTGCAAGAGCTTGTTTACTTAAGTAAAAGTAGCAATAACTCAGTGTAAAAAAACAACAACTTGGTTACAAGTAAAAGTCCTGCATTCAAAATGTCAGTTAAGTTCAAAAGTATTAGCATAAAAATGTACTTCAAGTGCCAAAAATAAAAGTGCTCGGTAACAGTTTACACTATTATATACCATATTATTGGATTTTATTGATGCATTATTGTGTGCATCATATTTACTGCTGCTGCTGGTAATGGCGGAGCTAATGTACCACCTTATATGTTTATAGTTTGAAGTACTTTACATACTGCTGGGTAATATAATCATAAAGTCTTATGATTATAATGTGTTCTGTTTTCTTATTTTATTTCATTCAAAAATGTAACGTGTAACTAAAGTTATCAAATAAATGTAGTAAGTAAAAAGTACAACATTTTTCTCTGAAATGTAGTAAAGTCAAAGTATGGAATAGCAGAAAATGAAAATACTCAACTAAAGTACAAGTACTGTACCTCTAAATTGTACTTAAGAACAATACTTGAGTAAACGTCCTTGGTTACTTTCCACCTCTGGAAGAGGTCTTGGTATCACAAGGCCAAAGAAACGATTTTATGCACATGCACATTGATATAAAGATGGTTTTGTAGAGGACAATAGCAAATCAGGGCAGTCAGTGCTCGGGGAACAGTGACACAGCAGTTCAGCAGATCATAGCACAGAGCCTCACAGTCTGCCAGTAAGAGAAACACAGTATGTGTTTGTGTATACTAGGCAGTACAGCAAATGATATAGGTGGAGTGCCTAACGTCAGTATATTTCTGCTCACCCTAATAATACCTACAAGCCATTCTGCCAACATTCAAACACCTAAAACGAGACACAGTCATTTCTGCAGACTAGACACAAATTATCCCAATTAGGGAAAGTTAGCATTTGGGAAATGTGAACAGATGACACATTGTTCCTTCACAGTTCTAAAACCTGGATAAGTATTACAATTCAATATAGTGCAAGCTGTTCATAACATCACTGTGCCAAGACGGGGGCTTTTTACAGCCTTTGCTGAACAAAACACTAGACCGGTCTAAGAGCAGAGGCATAATGAGGCATAATGAGAAAGAAACATGTTATATCCTGTGGACAATGGGCACTTTTTGTTTCTATAGCAATCATTACAGGGAAGAAAACAGAAAATAACAACAAATCTCACAAATCTTACACCTTGAACTAGCTGCAAACTACAGGTCACTGTCCTGAACCCATTGCCTCACCAAGCTGGTCACTGAAACTATAAGCACACTATAAGGAAGACTCATTGAAATGAAGATCTCATTTTCAAGTGACACCTTTGAACAAGAGACATTCAGACATCCAGTCACAAGGGGAACAAATGAATAGGAATTATTTTAGTATGAAATAAGAGACTCATATTCCCTTTGTCGGTCAGTTTAACAGTTCATATTCCTGCCTAGTCTAGTCCCTAATGCATGAGACTGGCATTGCAGGCTGGGAGGCCTACTTGTGCTACCAATGTGTTGGGTGATTATAACTCATTGTCTAAATCATTTTATTTGGGTCTATTTATAATGTCTAATATATTAGTGAATCCTCACATGTCTGATTGTTGCTCGTGTCTGTATCCCAGGAAATGTGACCCATAGGTTAACATGAGGCTTAAATGCTTACATCAGGGACAGGGGCATTTTGGATAGGACCTCTTGACTTGCTGTCCCTTAAGACTGCTTTGTAACTAACAATGGAGCCACAGAGTCTATGTTCTAAGCTGCCTGAAATGGGAACATTCATTTAGGTTAAGATGAAAAATTCATCCTTTCACAGTGGTTGGGGATGTTGATTTATGCAGCTGTTGTCTGATTTTTCTGTACTGATGGGGCTCAACGTGTACCATGTGTCGGTCTGGTTTACTCTCGAAAGTGAACTGGTAGCAAAAAAATGCAACCATGATATTTTGTGACGCTATTCAGCGATGGATATGGGTCATTGGCTTCAACTCAAGATTTGAGTCTGAATACAAAATATGCAAATCTGTGTGCCTGCTTCCTACTGGTTTCATTTTCTAAAATTACTCAACACACCAGCACAAGCATACATTTTCAAACATTTTTAAAGAACACTGGTTGTGGGGATTCCACTGAAGTGAATGGATTTTAACCTAAAATGTATAAATGCTACTGTGACCAAGCCGTAGCTCAGACTTGTTTTTATGATTCAGCCTGCTGCACATTTTGTACTCTTTGCTCCGGCAGAGGAATGTTGGCATGTGTCGTTATCTGACAATGAAAAGCACAGTGATTTAGATTACGATAATTAAACATTCTGCAGTATTTCATTTCTTAATCATGTGGCTGCATTAAAGTCCAGTGTCTGGATCAAACATGCTCCATGTCAGGTTGGGTCAAGAGAAGGTTTTGTGAGGAGACCAGTCACTGTAATGGCTTACCAGTCAGATGTCAGGGAGGGGTTGCTGATATCAGTCAGGAAGCTGAGCAGATCAGTAGCAATGGACCAGGAAGGGAGAGCGGAATGAGTTCAAGAGGGCAGAAGTTAAGTCTGCTCATGGGAATTTTTTTAGGACTTCATTTACAACAGCTCGAGGGAGACATTAAGCTCATGTTAGAGGGGTCAGCGGTGGAGACGATGACCAGAGTAGCATGTAGGATGAACCTCAGGCGTCATCCCTCGTTCTATGAAGTGAACAGAAGGAGGAGGAGAGGAGGGTCAGCAGCAGAGGACTAGATTTAAAGTGGTCAGTAGCAGATTTTTCAGAAGATAGAAGCAACAAACGTAGGAGATGAGACACTAAATTTTCCAAGAAAGCCAGACTTGTGGGATTTTCTCTTAGCTGACTGAAGGCTTTGATTCACAAGAATGTAGGTGGGAGCACACAGACAAACTTAGAGGAGAGGGGAGAAGGTGCTGTGGAACATGGAAAGGGTCCAGAGAGACTAATGAGGAGGTGCTTTCTTCTCTTTTTTTCTCCATTTTTTTCTTTTAGAAAAATGTCTCAATGATTCAGGAGGCCTGGAAAATAAACAGTGCCCTGGAACATGCCAGGAATTATAGATATTTATTGTTTCAGAAGTGTCATCATACGCCAAGAATTTCTATTTGTGACTATGGTTGTCTCTGAACTACTTATATTTTTAGAATTGCCTTCAGTCTCTTCTCCTTATTAGATATTGGCTCACTCAGTACTAATGACAAATCTGAGTTCAGCTTAAATCTTACTTCTATGGTCAAAACTCTTCTGAAGTTTCCAAGGGCTGAAAGTAAAAACAGAACTGTGTCTCATCAGATTTCCTTCTCTGTGTGTGTACAGTATGGATTATCTGGTGTGTTCTGTGCATCTATGTCAAATACAAACTGCATGTCCATGCCTTCCCCAGTTTCCTGTGATCCCGGTCGTACACATTTAAACACTAACATGTACAATGTGCTGGACCTGGAATTCTGCTGCTTTTCATTGTAAGGCTCCTTTCTGCGTAATACTGTTTTCCATATGTTTTTATAATACATTTGAGGTATTTGACTTGACGTGACAGATGGTTGTTGTTTTAATTTGTTCTCCACACCCATTCCTCTTGAATTTCTATTTTGCCAAGCTACAATTGGGAGTTTAACTGTATGGGAGATGTAGCATTAGCCAAATGAGCTAGATTATTTGTTTGGACTGTAATAGCGAAGATAAACTCTCTTCTGCTCTGTTCATATTATAGGTGGAAGTGGCCCAAATCCATCTTTCCCCTCAAGATGACTCAGATCAGATGTTTTTTATGGTAGTGAAAACCAAACTGGATTTTTCTGGGTGACTTGCATATGTGGTCCTAGATCTGATTCATATCCAATCTCTGACTATGTGAGCACAGTAAGACTGGAAATTATGTTGTTTTGTTTTTTAACATCTAAGGCCTTTGTGTGTGCACATCATCATCAGTGTCAACACCCCATGGACTGTAACCAGAGTCAGGGGAGAGATGAGAATATTTGGGAGCAGCTTTCTGCCCATAACTTGACCATCACACATATTATGTTGTTGCTGCTTTGTGCACGGCTCACACATCAGTTACTGTACATCTGCATGAACATGGCAGTTTAGGACCTCAGTTGTGTTCACACCAGAGCTGGATACATGTCACTTACAAACATTAATGTTTAGAAGTTCAGATCTGACAGAATACTGGAATTGGGCATTAAGGCTTGTAATGTGAACATGTTAATTCTTAACTATTTCTTTTAGGCTGACATTAAGTTACATCTCTGGGAATGTTTCCCAGGTAGTGAATTCTGTTACGCTGCTTATGACAAAACAGCCCTAAGGATTGAACTTAATATTAGTTCCTCATTCATTTGAATGAATAGAGATCATTTATATACCGTCTGTGATTTTTAGCAGCTGTTACTCAGTCATTTCTTATTGTTGACATCAGCTCCTACCGCATGACAGTCACAAGGCTGGATTTTACTTAGCGTGTTCATCTCTCAAACAAATTCCCAGTGTTGCTTAAATCGCTTCACAAAAGAAAACGCCCATGACCTGAAGGTAAATTAGGCTAAAATGATATAAGATGATTCAGAAAATTATCAGCCACGCAGTACTTTAATGTTTTTTGTATGGTCCCCATTCGAACAGACTGAAATAAACATGAAAAATATTCATGGGCTCCACAGAGAGGTAACACGCTGCCCTGCTGGTTAGAAACCTCACCATGATATAGATGTTTAATAGGAGACTTTATATCAGTTCTTATCTAAACTTCTGAATGGCCCTTTATTTATGTTACTCTAAGTGTTGCATTCAATAAAATCCATTTTGTGTGAGATCTACTGTATCTCTAAATACTAATAACAGCAAAACACAGTTCATGTCCGGGGACTCTCACAGAGCTGTTAGCAGATTTGTAGGGTCAGCGCTGGTTTACATTGTATGCTGCCATGTATAACTTCATACTTTACTGTATGTGCAAATTGTTTTTGCCCCTTTGTATGGTGAGGAGGAACACTTTTTATGTCATGAATTTGGAAGCTCTGTCCCAGCTTGCAAATTATTTGACGCAGCCTAATTTTGAAAAAAGAAGAAGGTTCGTGACATGGACGGCCGGCAGCTGTCTACCATCCCATACACATTTAAAACACCTGACACAACCACCACCCAAAAACAAATTTACTGCACCATGAAAATTTGCATAAGTTCTTTTATTCATAGTTACTGTATTTTTTATATTTCCTTTTTAAATTGTTTTGTCTTTTGTTGAAGTGGACATCCCATAAAGTCAAGCCTGAAGCCCTTAGCTGAGTTGTTTGCACATGGCCATCTGAACTGAAAAAGGGGACGAGGACAAGCGGAGCGGGGGATCTCCCTCCTTCTCTCTCTCTCGCTCCCTCTTTATCTCACTTCTAGTATCCCAGCTCAACATTTATTTTCATTTGTTTCAACAAAGAGTGTACCTTACAGTATATTTACACATCATACTGACTGACTGTTTAACAATTTCCACTTAGATAATGCAAAGAAATTTGAACTGTCAAGGTTTGCTTCTTTGCTTTCTTATTTTTCTAGTCTTGTTCTGTTTTGATCCATATTGAGGTTTTCTTTGTCATCACTGTAATCATCATCATCATAACATCATAATTACCATTATTATATTGATAAAACTCTTCAATAGATTCCTCTCTGACAACTGTACAATCATACACAGTGTTTGACTTTTATATATATTTGGGAATATATTATTTAAGTGTTAAAAAAAAAGGAACATAATCCCCCCCCCCCAAAAAAAAATATCAGTATCCCAAAGTAATAAAATCATGCATTTTTAATGTTTTTGTCTTTAAAAACAAAACAAAAAGTTAACACAATGGATGGGATCTGGTTTTATTTACAAACTGATCTTGGCACAGTTTTTGTCGTCTCTCGCTGAAAACCGGAATGATCATAAAGAATACTTTTGATTCTAAGGAGCGTTAACACTCTCCTGGCATTACAAGTCAGGGACCTGCTATAAAAGGCAGGTTTGAGAGACAAATTTTTAATTAAAGCTCAAAAAAGATCAAATAAAGATGGGTTAAGAATAACACTAAAGAGTCGACCAGGGCAAAAGGAGAAATAGTGAGTAGAAAATGTATTTCACTTCAGCTTTAGAAAGTGGCAGTTTCCTCTTTTAGACAGAAACCCTGTGACATCATATCTAGTGACATTTGATTTTCCAGAAATACAGAATCTTTCTGTCTCACCAGGTGCACTCACTGTTTACCGTAATGAAATCCCAAAAGAAAAGATTGATTCTGTCAAAATTCTTCTTGTAAAGCAGCATTAATTGACTCAGGCAAATAAAATAAAAGAAACAAAAGTAACTGAAAACCACCGGTACAGACCTACGACTCAGTCTCACGTTTGGCAGCCAGGCAGGGGCAGCAGTCTGACATTTCCAGTGTTGCCTTGTCAAAGAAGTGACTGACTGTTGATCCAAAGATCTGGCGTGTGAGCAAACATAAGGTTGTGCGCGTGTGTGTCTCTGCATACTCATATTCAGTGCAAACACACTGGTGAAAATCCCATCAGCTTTGTTGAATCTACAGTATTGTCCGTCCCTGACCACATTACTGCTTCATTTCCTTTGCAGTTCTCTGTTGCACCTCTTCAACATGATTAACCATAAGGCAGACTGATATGCCTTTTGCTTATCCAGTCTGATGGCGAGCCAACAGCTGCCAAGCAGCCTGCTTAAACCCCACCCCACCCCCACCCACCTTCCACACACACCCACCCAGCGTCAGGTCCTAGCACAGCCCAATATACTTGAGATTGTTCTGGATGATCACGTCCGTGACAGCGTCAAAGACAAACTGGATGTTGCTGGTGTCAGTGGCACAGGTGAAGTGTGAATAGATCTCCTTGGTCTCCTTGTTGCGGTTGAGGTCCTCAAACTGCCGCTGCACATAGACGGCTGCCTCCTCATAGGTGTTCTGACCTTTGTACTCAGGGAAGCAAACTGTCAGAGGAATGCGTTTGATCTTCTCAGCTAGCAGGTCCTTCTTGTTGAGAAAGAGGATGAGCGACGTGTTGGTGAACCAGTTGTTGTTGCAAATGGAGTCAAACAGGCGCAAGCTCTCAGCCATACGGCTCTGTAAAAGAAAAGAAACAAAAGGGAAGGAAATCATTTCACGACTGAGAAAAATGTAATATTTTCTTCAAAGCAACGAGCCCGGTTTATCACCCTATCACACCTCATTCACACAAGCAGGATCATGCGATTTGGCAAAACCCAAGAGAGAAAATTAGACTATGCAAGGTCGCCACAAGGTTTGAGGATGAAAATGAAGCTGAGATAAGAGGAGGTCTAAAGTCATCCAGCACACATCCCAGACATCCACTCGATTGGTCAAAAGTACAGCTTCTCTGTTATGTCAATAGAGACTTGGACTCAGACGGATGACGACCTGCTTTTGAACCTCATTCTCTGCTGAAATGGCTGATTGCTTCTTTTACCAAGTCCTGAACAGTGAAATGATCAGCCAGAAGGTGTGTGGTAAGCTTATTATTTACAGAACCATCTCACCCTGTTGTGAAGAATAGCTGTAAATCTGCAGTAATTGTTTTTATATGAAAATTTCAGTGGCTCATGAGGAGACCACTGACAGACGGGCTGTTTACACTGAGGACAGACTTGTATAACCTTGTCGTAACAGACTCACTCAACCACTGGGACTTACAGAAGGATAATGTGAACAGCACTGATATATTCCACTTGGCGTCTGTCTCACTCAGTTTCATTATCAATTTAACTGCTTAAAATGTATTATATTATTTATGTTTTTCCCTCAGTGCTCCACAACTGGTATAATATTCTAATCTTCTTCAAGCTTTAACTAACTCTTACAAATGTTTACCACAGTGGGTGCTAATTTGTTTTTTTCTAAAATGAAATAAAAATGTTTAAAGTTTATTTCACAGCTCTTTAATTAAAGGTGTTGATTTCCATCACCTGCGATGGACTGGCGACCTGTCCAGGGTGTACCCCGCCTCTCGCCCGCAGCTGGCTGGGATTGGCTCCAGCCCCCCATGACCCATTTGGGACTAAGCGGTATAGAAAATGGATGGACTTTGACTAATTTAAAACATACATTTTCAAATAATATTTGAAAATGAGATGAATTTCCACATCCAAATTGCAGAATGGTAACATATGCAGACAAAGAAGTCTGTGTGTGCATGCGTGCACGTATGCATCTGTGTGCTTCCTTACAGTTTGTGCTCATGTGATGTTGAAAGTACAAGCAAAAGGAAAGAAAAATAAAGTTGATCTGTTCGTGGCAGCTGCTGGCATGTGGCAGCTGGCTAGTAGCTTGTGACTGGGAGGCCTTTAGATAGAAGACTGCTGTTTGAAGGGTTACAGAAACAAAAAGATGCTCTGAGCAAATCACAAGGTCTGCACAGAATGAATCGCAGCGCAGATACAAAGCAAACCCTGATTATTCAGTGGTGTAAGTGGACTATTTGTGGATAATAATGAAAAGTTATGAGAAACTAAAGTTGCATCTAACCCTTAGATACAGCCCAATAATCAGTTTTACTCTGACTAATCTGGTTTTACAGGTGTACATTACCATACTGGATTAATTATTTCCATAAAAAACTGCCTCTTTTCAGTTTGCTTAGGTAGGTGTCCAACAGGGGTTAAGGCTGATCCCTAAACATCATGTCAGGCTGGTTGACCTCTTTTCAAAGTGCTAAGAGCTGCTAAGAGAAAAAGGCAGCACACAGCCAGCTGAGCTCAGGGACTCTCCATTCACTTCACCTGGACACTACAGCACTCGTACAGTACAAGTTTCTTAATGGGGTGCAGGAGGAGGGACACAGTGGCCCCCAGGAGCAGTAAATCATGCAGACCCCCTGCCTGTGCTTCAAACACCTACTATACACACTGCTTACCCCCTCACCTCCTCCTGTTAAAGTACTCTAGAGGTGCAGGCTTTAAGAAAGGTTAAAGTATTAATCATTGCTTTGTTTCCCCTAAATACAAATCACTTAAGTTCACAGCTACCGCTTCGTAATTCATTAAGGTTGATTTTAAATGTCATCGCCTTACAAAAAGGGGCACATTGCACTTACCTACCAAACTGACTTTTTTCCTCGCCATGTTTTTTTTCTGCTGTACCTGAGAATTACATTATTCAGGCTGCCCCCTTTGTTTGTCCTCTCTGTTTAATTACTAACGTCTCTGTTACTGTGGGCGGCAGCACTGCTGGGTTTAGTCGTGAAGCAAATAAATAAACATTACAGCTGTTTTAATATTCTTGTGCTACATTCTCACTGAAGACACATTTCCGACCATAAACTAACCACATTTAAATAACAGTTTTGTATATTTGTGTGTTTATGTTGAGGATAATGTCCAGCTCAAGGTAAAATGATGTGATGGACAAAACGAGACTGTAGTGACTCGTGGGAGGGGTAACTGTATTATCTGAACTGTGCCACACTAAACCTTCAAACAGGAGATACTTGTTGAGTATTTCAGTAACATTTATGATAAACTGAGCCTGAATCATAATAGTAATAAGCAACAATAATAATATCCTACATGGCTACAATCATTTATAAATGGAATAGAGTATATAGGGATGCAGTGAAATATCTGTGAGCATGCACAGTATAGTCTGATAAGGAAAATATTATCATAAAAGCTTTACAGTTTTTCACTTGCTATGTCTTTGAATGGGCTTATTCTCCTTCCTGGAAAGCAAAACACCATTATGTCATATGAGGCACTTCAATTACATGATCATAATTCCTTTGATAGCCCATTATCCGGTTAAGATGCTGTGGCTGAGTGAGGGAGAATATTCCTGAATATTCTCAGGCACCCGGTCGGACGTCAGTGAGAGACTGAATCGTCACTGATACTGTCATTTTACATTAGATCAGTGCACGTTATCTTAGGTATGAAAAGAAAGCCACATTTAACTAACTTTGGGCACAAAACATATGAAAGGCCAGTAATTAATCTCAAGTCGTCTTTTATGTGACAGGTAATAAATACATGTTTCAAAGATTAATAAAATAATAACTGAAACACTAGAATTAGGGCTGTCAGTGCATTCAGTGTCTGCCTTGATGTTTGGCTAACACAAGCTCAAACAACCTCATATCTCCGCTTTTCACTTTCACCTCACATACACAAAATTCACTGCAGTTGCTCAGCCTCAGCTATTGCATATAAACCTGTACTACACATTCATCACCACATTTAGCACCCACAAACGCACACCCAGCCACACAATAGATACATGCATACATACACCTCATATCTGTTCTCCCCAGCTCTTCTGTTTGTTGTACAACCCCCCTTCTCATCCTCCCTTCCTTCCCTAGTCACAGCTCACTGTCAACAGCACAGGATTAGGGAGCATTTGACTGGCCTGTTGCTAAGCAACAGTAACCACGGAAACCGATTCATTATGAAGACAGGGATGGGACAAGGAAAATGCATCGGGGAATGGGTTGATGGCTAAATGTTGTACTGTAATTATTACGGTGTATATTTTGTCTTGTGTGAGCTGGTGTGTTGAAACTGAACCGGTGTCAGTGAAGTTTGTTTTCTGCTTGTGTGACATTGTCGAAAGCTTTGAAGGTTAAGATGACTTCGATAATCACTGGAGACAACATGCTGTCAGTGTAAAAAAGACATTTCTTCCTCTAATGAGGACCTTGAAAGCAAGGAAAGGGTTTCGTATGTGTCTAGAGACCGTGTTTTTGTTTTGGAGCCATTTTATACACATGCACACACAAACTGCTCTCGGTCTCAAAATTCCCAATGACACTTGTCACAACGACCGACTGAATTTGAATTTCTATAATCAGCCCTGTTGTCTTGTTTTCCATTAGATAAGACAGTTCCTCAGGCCTCTATTCAAACATGCTCATCAACAAAGCATTGTGCTACTATGGTTCAGAGCGGTTAGTTGCAGCTTAGACTAAGCGTTAGATGAGTCAGAGTTGTACTTGAAGTGAAACTGACAAGTCACCTCTGGCCCAGAAGGTTAAATCAGTGCTGTACTAAAGGCTTGCTTCACTGCAAAGTAATATTTCACATCAATACACTGTGCTTATTGACTCAGTTGTGATTAGTAGAGAAGGTCATACAGTAGATATGCTTTACTGTCACTGGAAAGGCCTCTTAACCAGGCGTCAGTGTTTGTATTGAGTCAGAACAAATATTTTTGTAGCTTGAGCGAAATTGCCTGCCTTCCTAAGGCTGTTAAAACTAATTAAAACAACTTTCCCCTGTTTGAAGTTACAACACATTGATAACATGTGAAAGAGCCGGTTATTAGTAATCAATCAGTAAATATGTTGTACTTGGAGCAAGCAGTCTGACATGGTTTTGCTCTATTTTATCCTTTTGACACTGTCATAATGCAGGTCACTGTAACTTATCAAAATTCCTCCTGATTCATTTTAGTATATTGGTTGGTTTATTTTAAGACAGCAATTTCTGCTTGTGTAGTCTTTTATTTCCTATGTTACTGTAGCTGTCTATATAATTCTTTCTCTGCACCTGAATCGGTGTCTGCTTAATGATCCCATCTTTTATCCTCACATTGTACTGGCCTTAACTCCAAAGAGGACCCAGCCTTAATCATAAGCCAGGACACCAGTTCAGGTTTCACTGATGTTGAATTAGCTGGTATGTCATGTCATTGCTGTAACTAGTACACAGATGTGAACATTTTCTCATATCACACATGTGTCAGGTAACAGATGTTCAGCAGTGTTGTGTCAGCTGACGGTGGTTATGGAAGCAGGCAAGTCCAAGATGAAGGAATACACTGCAGAGCCTTCTGTAGGGTTTTGAGGGAACAATAGTGGCATGGTGTACCTAAACTCAGTCCAGTCGGGGAACAGTGAATGTGACATTTAGACTTGCTGCTGCATTATGCTGATTGCCTGATGATCCTGTAGAATATGAGGGTGTGGCCCAGTGTCTTGTATGGACACCATATGTATGCTAGTGTGACTTCTCTTTTATCAATCCACATTGGTCAATAATGTACTATATATTTGCAGGTGTGCAGGTTTGCCCCTGAGCCACAGATTTGCTCGTGGCTGTCTTTCAGACCAAACCATCACTAAAGTCATTCATGCTATTCATCAGCTACATGCTCTCATCAATAAGTTTGACAAGTATATTAGCTGATGTGGCTCAGTGGTTTGTGCTGTCGCGTCTTGGCAAGATGATCAGGCAATGACAAATTGGTCAGGATGTACTCCACCCCAGATAATTACACGCTGGGATAAGCCCTAACCTCTCACCCTGAAAAGATTAAGTAGTTTATAAAATGCATGGATTTTTGTTTTTTTCACCCTCACATAAAACAGTAGCAGGATAGCAGTACCCCAGCACTACATTAATGGCACTACTTCTAACACAAAACTTTCACATCGACCAAATGAAGGGAGCTTACTGATGTGTTCAAAGAGATGTTTTGCATAGCCTCATGTTTCAACCACTTAAAACAATAAAGACAGTCAATGATTCAACCATAAAAATGTCAGTATTAGCAGAAATGCACCAAAGACTAAAATGTGTAACTTGTGTTTCTTTGGATAGCTGCTCCAATTTCAGGATGTCTTCTTTGTGCTGCATTTGATCCCCTGCTTTCTTCTGCCTCTCCTATCTTGGAATAATAAAAGTCGTTTTTTCTGGCACCTGTGAACTCCCTTTGCTGCACAGTGCCTTCACAATCAGCTAATTCTCATAGGTACAGCCTCTCACTTTATTCTGTGAACTCAATTAACACCATACTGGATTTTTCTCCACAGACGTTATTTTTAACCTATAGAACTAATTGATTTCATGTTCCAGCCTGGCGCGGTGCACACCCTGTGTTATCCGGGTAACCCATGAAGTACCAAGCATGTTTGGCTACAGGGATGACAAAGTTTCCTAAACAAGGTACAGTATTTCTAGTCAGGACTATATAAAGACAAGGTGAATCATGAATACTCCATGGATAGTTCTGAGGTGAACCTCAAAAAAATGTTGTTATGCTTGTGAAGACAGAGAAAACAGCTGACCCCTCATAGTTGTCCTAGTCAAAAAAGGTAAAATATCATCTGTTGTTGACTTTCATTTATCAAAAAGGCTATAACTACCCAACCGTTTCAAAACACTGGGATAAAAAGATGGATATGCTATGGATAGGAAATTGTTCAGATTCCACTACCATGAAGAGGAGATAACAAACACTGGCCACTCTCTTCATTCAGTTAAAATGGCTTTGTTTGTTATTACTTTAAGGCAGAGCGAGTGCATTTCTTCCATCCCAATCCACTCATGCCCCAAGTCAAAGAACTTTTTAAGGACCATAAAATTTAGATAAGGGTTCCCAAATTATTTATTAAACAAAACTGAATGAACTGTAGAGGAATAACCGTTCAAAACCACGCTATGTGGGATGAGAATAAATGATTATAAGAAAGCATAGAGTGGTCCTGGATGTGCTGTGGGGCAGTTGGGACAAATACCTTTTGTAAATATGTTTTAAAATGTTAAAATGCCTGTTATAATGGGGAAAAGGTATTTCAAAAGTGTTAATAAAAATATGGTTGTTAGCTGCTCAGGTTATAATTGTTTTACAATACAATTACTGCAGTCATTGTTATAATTCAATGTTCAAAGACTTTTTTAAATGAATTATTGCCTTTGTAATTATCAAACAACACAGTTTACAAAAAATGATTTTGAAAGTTCCCCTAATAAACTGAACTGAAAAGGGTGCTATCTTAGAAAAAAAAAGTTGCTGTAAAGAAGAAACAGAACATAAATTCTCATGTGTGTAACCACACATGGGGATGTACACAGAGGAAGTGACAGCAGAAGAGGTTTGTGTTCTCTCTGTGTCTCAGAACTGTTAAACCATTTGACACCTACAGCTTTTTTGGTTGTGGTTTGATGAATACTGTGTGTGAAAATGTGGGGCCTTTAAAACTGATTTTTCTTACCGTCTGGTTGTCCTCATAGAGTTTGAGGTCATAGCCGCTTAGCTCGACACAGAAAATGATTGCAGTCACGCCCTCAAAGCAGTGGATCCACTTCTTTCTCTCCGAACGCTGTCCGCCCACATCTACCATCTTGAAGGTCAGCTCCTTGAAGGTGAACTTGTTCTCTACAATGCCAGTGGTCATGTCACGGGATCTTAGGATGTCTTCTACAGTAGGGATGTACTCAGGTGCAGAGATACGGTCCAGGTCATTCAGGTAATAGGCAGTGTTGTCCTCTAAATGGTACTCATTGGATCGTTGAAAGCACTCCTGGACTCCTGAGTCGGACCAGAGTCGCTTCATGACCCCCAGCAGCTCTGGAGTGATCTCGCCTTTGCTCTCAGCTGGACCTGTGAGGGCAAAGAGCTGCACAGCATCATAGGCGCGATCAGGATTGTGAAAGTCAATCTTGAGGGTGGTGAGTGCACGGATGATGCGGGTGAGGGAGTCGATGGCATTGTACAGAATGAGGGGCTTGTACTCTTTGCATGCCTCCAGGTTGAAGCCGCCACTGTGGATGATTTTCATCTGTTTAACAATGGTGCTCTTGCCAGAGTTGCTAGTGCCCAGCAGCAGTAGCTTGATCTCACGCCGCTGCCGCTGACTCTCTGAGCGCAAGTGGCGGTCGATTCGCCGTGAGCGCCGCGCCGCTTCTTTCTCCTCCGAGCTCTGACGGCAACCCATGGTCCTCCACCACGTGGTGAGCACAAAGGAACTCGTGCTGCTGTTTGATGGGAAAACCAATTATAATGAAGCGGTGACTGAAAAGGAGCTTTTGGAAGAGTTGAGGAGGGTTTTTACTAAAGGAGCAGGCAAGACTTAAGAACAGAGCAGTTTAACACTAGACTAGAGAGTATTTCATGCTTTTTGTTCAGGGGAAGCCTGTGAGTCCTGGGTGGACAGAGCCCAGACTTGTGGGATGCCCACACAGTACCTGGCACTGAGGTTGAACTGCTGGCTCTAGTTAAGAGACCTGGGGTTCATAGCATGGGCTCCCCCTGAGGAAGAGCTCTGGAGGAGGGCTGGGGAGCGTTAAGGGAATGTCAGCAGAAAAAGTGGTTGGACTTGATGTGTGCAAATAGCAAACCCCCCTCACTCTCCCCCATGGTTCTTGTGGTGTGTTGCCCTTGTTTGACTTCTGGAACCATCCATCTCAGTTCAATATTTGGCCTGTTACGCTTGATCTTCCTGATAAAATGTCTTCTGCTTCTTCTGCGGTTTGATATCTTGCTGACAACTGAAGGCCCCCAAGTCTGCCAAGACATAAAACAGAGAAGAGTATGAATAACACATGTAGAACCATTTTTTCTTCTGTTCCATCTTTAACCTATATGTTAAAAGAATACTTTGAGATTTTTGGAAAACATGCTTACTCACATCCTCTTTGAGAGTGAGGAAAGCAGATTGATTCTTATGTTTCTGCATTTGGCATGGAGCTGAAGCCAAGGAGAGTTAGCTAAGCTTGTTATATAGACGGGAGTCTGGGCAAATGATTAGCCTGATTCTCTCTGTAATAAAAATGATATGTACCAACATGTCTGAAGGCCACAAATTAACTCTGATCTTATTTCTTTAAACCCTACAATAAAGAAACATATACATAAAAATAACAGTGTGTGGTCTCAGGGGTTTTAGAGATGTGTACAGTAAACCTGCTCACCTGCTGAATCTAGAAACCCTCCATATACCCAGAGATGCTCTGCAAGTGTTTTGTTGATAGATAAACCATTTTACACTTCTACTTATATACAGAAAATAAACAGAACATGATGAGTCAATTTATGAAGTTTAGAAGTGCTGATAGGTGTACTTTTTAATTCAGGAAAGCACCATGATAGCTATTTTGTCCCTGCTTTCAGTGCTTATGTTAATCTAGGCTAATTGCCTGCTGGCTCTAGCTCCACGCTTAACACACCGGCAAAGACAGTGATATCAATCTTTTTATTCCACTCCTTGAACAACAGCAAATAAGTGCATTTCCCAAACTGCTAAACTACTTAAACAGAAACTGAGGAACAAAAAGTATCAAATTGAGTATTTTACTTATCTTTAACTGATGGTAATTGAATCATTGCCAATGAAAACAGAAAGCATGCAGTCACATTTATACCGACCTGCACACTTCCCATTGAACCTTTGCCATGTTACCCCTGTTTGTAACAGTCCCACACTCCTTCTCTAGCCATCTACAGGCCTGTGTTACCATAGACTCTGAGTTTATACCACACCTACCCATTCACCACCACCATGCACACGCATGCTCACACAGTCAAGGTCAAACACATAAAAATAGGAAAACAAACTCCAATATTTGAGAACAGATTCAGAATAAACAGTATAAATGTGACCAGTAGAATCCTCTGCTAGTCACACTACAACCCAGCACCTCTGGCTGTCCTCCTTTTGCTCTGTAGTACTCTGAGAACTGTTTAGCAAAACAACATCAGGTGAAATGCTTGTTTACTGTCACAGTGGAAAATAACAGGCTCAAGCCAGCATGTGTTTTCTGTAATTCCCCTTCTCCTTGCCCAGACTGTGTTCTTGTACTTTAGATTCTACACTGTGATCAGAAAAATAATATTTCTGAAAATGTTTGGTTTCATTCGGCTCCTGTTTTGATATAATTGCTACTCAGAAGGCAGCACGTTTATGTTTATAAAAGACTGAAGTCTATTAAGTTTGGGGACTTGACTTCTAACGAACTGCTGTCTTATAGTATGTGATAAATTAAAACAAAAACACATTTGGAGCAGTGAATACCTGTGGGAGTCTGTGGTAAATGCACACTGAAATAGGCTGCAAGTTATTGGTTGAGAAACAAATGTGAGATCATACTGCGTCCTAGTTTTATTGGTGAAACTGTTCTCTGCAGCATTTCCCAGAGCTTGGTGAGCTTGGTTTGCTCTTCAAAAGAGTCAGAGGACAAGCGCAGCAGAACAAAGCCTACAAAGCATCACAACACAAAGTCGAGAGCACAGTTTCCTGGCTTCTACTCAAAATGGCAAAGCCAGTCAAACTGGTTAATGCACATTGCTGATTTTAAGAGCCTACAGAACACATTTAAGCTACGTGTGAAGTCTTCAGTTTGCTGTTTCAAAAATATGAAACGTTTGCATTTCAGCACTTTCTGAAGAAATACTGTTTTAAAGAAGTTGTGTGCCAGCAGTACAACATCAGCATATATTATTATCACTATGAATTCTTATTAATATGCTAATACACAGGGTGGAAAACAACGTAGTCTGTTGTTTACCCCCCACCCTAATTGCTGGAGCATAACACAGAGGGATGAAGTAACCAGAACTTGAACAATTTTAGCAAAAAATAAGCAAAAACCTTATAAAGAAAGTGCCTACAGGATGAAAACATGCTGCTTTGTAACAAATTACTCTTAATATAAAGTTGTAATAGATTTGAATCGAGAGGAGCCAGCTGAGGTGACTCGGGCATCTGTTTCGGATGCCTCCTGGGCGCCTTCCTAGGGAGGTGTTCCGGGCATGTCCCACCGGGAGGAGGCCCCGGGGAAGACCCAGGACACGCTGGAGGGACTATGTCTCTCGGCTGGCCTGGGAACGTGCCCCCGCCACCCGGTCCCGGATAAGCGGAGGAAAATGGATGGATGGTTAGATAGATTTGAATGCAAGCACCAACAAATGGATTCCTAACAATGTTACTGTACATAATCACTGACTTTATGAGCCAAACTAAAAACCATCTCTATGGATACCTGAAATGTCAAAATCCTTAGTCAATAAAGTTACATTTGTAGGCCTAACTCGTGTCTCTCCTCTTGTACTGTACGTCAAACCATTTTCCAAAAACAAGCATCATGAGGACACTCGTTTTCACACTGGTATAAAGAGCACACGTGTCACTTTAAGAGCAAGTGAGTGGAGGAAAAGCCATGGGCGAGATGCCAGCATCTCGGCATACGATAAGGACTGAGGTAATGTGATAGTCAAGATGAGACTGAGCCCGGTCACTCTCCTGCCTTCCTTCACTGCTTCTGCTACACTCACGGCCCATTGGCTCTGCCTCCATCACTCTCCCAGGTGCTTACCTCATATTATTAATTTACCATGCTGTAAATAATTACAATCATGCCCTTTATTAGAGAGTAGTATGTGTATTCCCAGTGCATTTGTGCTATATAACATTCTCAACTTTCCCACTGTATTGCTGAGTCCACAAAAATGCTATTAAAATTAGGGTCAATCACAGTAGATTGATTGGCGGTTTTAATTTACCAGACTGTGTCTTATTGCTGCTTAAAGTGCTTTAGATTTTGTGTTACTTATTTATCTACTTTATATTTCACTTGTATTTTTGTGACATTCATGTGGACGGCAAAGTAAGAATATCAAATAAACACTTTGACCTTTGACCTTGACCTTATTGCCATCAGATCTTGTGAATACGTTCACAAGCATAGACAATTAAACACATAAAGTAACGCCGTGCGTGTTTAAATGTTGTGAAATTTCACATCACTTAACATCTATGAAGATAAAGTGTTAAGTGTATAAATGATGTAATATGTCAGTTCATTCAAAAATGTAAGAGCGAAGGAGTCAAGACCAGAAAGGAGGCAAGTGCAGAGTTCAAAGGTGGTTAGTCATCTTTCTAAATAAAGGGTTCATAGTGATTTGACACTCAATCACTAGATTTAAGTTAAGTTTCTTTACACAAGTGAAACAGTGGCTTAACCAACAATAAAGATGTTACCACTGAGGAGCTTTGATTGACAAGATGGATTCACTTGTTATACCTACACAATGTACCCATAAAATCACATACACACTATTACACTTTTATGTCACTGTTAAAATTATTATACACAATATAGACACACAAATGACAGTGACACACCAGAGACACACAGAGTTCAGTATTTTTCAGTCACTTTTCCCCGTTCAAAGCTCCTTGGCCTGCTTTATGGTTTCCTGCTTTAGTTATGTGACTGCTTGCTGGTCCCCTGTTGAAGACAATATTAATTTACGACCATCTGGCAGGTGTTGCGGTGCAGTGGTTAGCACTGTCGCTTCACAGCAAGGATGTTCCGGGAACAAAGCTTGTGGCGAACCAGAGCCTCTCTGTATGGAGTTTGCATGCCTGCGTGGTTTCTTCCTGGGTACTCCTGCTTCCTTACACAGTCCAAAGACGTGCATCTTAGGTTAATTAGCAACTCGTATGTGTGAATGGTTGTCTGTCTCCATGAACATTCATTGTCCCATTTACCTGGTGATGTGTGCACTTGCTTTATGTTTCTGCAAACTGATGAGAGTTTACCAGTCAGTAGAGATTTCACTTCCTCTTTTCAAAAGTTGTGTTTTGATGGTTGTTTGAATACAGTTGTTATAAAGCTTCCTGAACACTTTAACTTTGTAAACATAAAGAAGAATTCCAGTCCCACCAGTAAACTATAATACAGCACTGTACAGTCACACGTAGAAAACAGCTCCCATGCTTTACAATCAGCTGCACTGTGCTTAGGCTTTATCGACCAAAAGCAGCTGTTTCAATGACTGGGAGGTTGCTTCCTGCCTCTAGCTTTCCCCTGGCTGCCTGACAAAAAAAGGTTACTGACACTTAGGGCTGTTCAGTGTCTATATACAGTGTCAGAATCTTACTGGAATCTAGCAGAGTGATTTTAATGGTCCAAAACCCCAGGAGAGAAACAATAGCTAATCCCCAGATGTGAACTAAGTCCTGTGATCACACCTTTGGGTTGTGTCTGATTTATATAAGTTCTGTGACGCCTGTCAAGCCCAGCCTTCTGTGATCATAGTGTTTGTGTTCAAGTTGTGAGTGTATGAAATACAAACGGTGTTTGCTATCACAGGCTAAGAGGTGCATAGCAATCCACAGATGACAATATGCTGAAGTAAAATAAGAAAATAAAGACAGGCTTGTGAGATTCCTGGGACATAAAGTTGCCCAGCTGAGCGGAGAAGGCCTCTAAGTGAGACAAGAGCTTTTTCTGGAAAGATGTTATTAATTCATATGATTGCACAGTGGCTGTGAATAAGCAAAGCATTAATGAGAAAGTCTGAGGTGATCAGTAGGCATGCTTTGCTCCACTACTGTTGAGGAAACAGCTGTTACTGCCGCCACAAGGTCACCCAGACTGTTTGGTGCAGAAAGAAGTCAGAAACAGTTGATGACTAAATTGAAAGGGGGAAAAGAAATACATGGAAAGCATTAACTCCCAAATGAAGGTATATATAACAGAAAATCTGGTAAATGGATGTTCGTCCTGACTAATCCTCTTTCACTTAGACATGGTTGTTGGCATATTTCCACACAGGGCAGTGATTCGAAATGTGCCAGGGAAAAAGGGGCTGAAGACCCTTAAAGAAACACATTTAATTAGTTCTTGTTTAAGCTGGTTTTGTATATTAAGCTATTTGTTCTTGGATGTTTGAACCTGCTTTTTAAAAGCCTAACCATGGACAGGGGTTGCAAATCTTAGCTATACATCCCATATGCACTGAATCAGTTACTGAGTGTGGCAGTGTTCAGCTGCATGTGTTCCTGTAAAATGAACAAATAAAATAAAAACTTACTGTTGATTTTCACCATAATAAAATCAAACAAAAAGATAAAAATGCACTTAAGTGGATTTGTGCTCATTTGGCTGTAGAACCCACAGGGGCGGTCAGGGTGACATTCACAGGTTTGTGCAGATCATTCGGAGCGGTGTTGATAGTACTA
>NW_018127955.1:464713-479496 GCF_001952655.1 Monopterus albus
AATTTAAACAGTGGCTGTGACACAGTTTACAGTCGAAACACAGTATCACACAATCATCTGCAGAAACAATAAACAGAAGATCAGCACTTCTTCTGAAAAAGCAGAGTTACATTTCATTGCTGAATGATACTCAAAGAAAGTGTTCTCGAATATTGATTTATACAGTATTAGCACTGCTTGGTTGGTCACTGGCAAAGCAATTATAGTCTTGCGGCTGTAATCACTGGAGGTTGTAAATATTTAATCAGGATCTGACATGTTCAGCCTTTTAAATAAAGCACTATAACATTAAATACTGTATATCAATGATTTCTCATTTTCAGTTTGCACATTTTGAAAAAACTCACAGAAATACTTGGCTTTGCAACTGATCACTGAATCAACAAATGGAACCAATATAAGATTCACCTGAAATCACTCTTACAGCTTGTTTGAACTGAAACATTGTTGTTTCCAAATAAATAACCTAACAACACAGTAGGAACAAAAATGAAATTATTACAAATAATCTTTGTGGATGATGGGCTCCACGTGACTCAATTCAAGTGTTTAAAGCTCAAGTTCAATTTTAGATGCTTTGATTGAGATGGAAAATGCCGGTGCAAGGTAGAACATGCATACAGTTTATAAAATCCAAGCTTAATGTGGAAACTATGAATCTGAAATGTAAAACAAAAACAAAACAAAGAAAAAAAAACACTGAACTAGGCCTTGTGAAAAAAGTAGATAGTTTACTGACAGCATCATTGACACATTAGCCCAGAGCAGTTATATAATCCAGTCTTAATTTTTCTTGCTACAGTATTATGCTATTTAATCTCATTTGTATGTGCTCTTATTCATTTCTACTGTATTCTGTTTAGGTCTATTGTCTCAGAGTAGAGGTTAAATCGGTTCTGCTGGAAACAGCCTGGTGCCGCTAGCAGCCTGACAATGCTTCCAGGAATTCTTACATCGACTGTAACAGCTATTGATAGGAGATTCTGATAAAATGAAACTAGCTACTTCAGTGATTATCATCTTAATCTATCAAAATCCTTTTGGCACCCAAAGCAAGGAACATAAACACATTTTGAAAAGGGCTGTTGTGCTTTAACTCCTTCCAACATGCCTGATAATCTTTCTAGCGCATCACATTTACTGTATGACTAAGAAGAAATAAGTAATGCCATTTTGAACTGATTTGTAATAGTAGCAAACAGGGTGGACGTTTTGTTTCACCTCCAAAGGCCAAAGACAGATTTGAATTGACATATGACTCTTTACTGTAATCAGAACTGAGTTGTATGTAAAATGAAGCCGTACATGCTAGGCAGAGATCCAGCGCCACAAAAGGGATGATATTTATAAAGGGATTTATGACTTGACAAAACAGAGAAGGAAGCTATAAATTATAGGTGGGTGATCTGCAGGGCACTATGTTGAGCAATCATAGACTAGATATGCTGCAGATATAACATTGTGCAATCTGGGATTTAAAAAAAAAGTCATATATTACGTTTCCAGTAGCAGAATGATACATCAGTGTCAGCCCATTGCCAGTTGCTCACGCAGATCCTGTAGATAACAATGGCTCATGTGATGATGCTGAAAAGTATACTGTGTGTCCTGTTGTTAGTCACAACTGATATTAATCAGGTATTTCAATCTTGAAGGGCCACTTCTGTGTGATGAGTCAGAGCTCTGTGGTCGCCCTGTCCTACGTGAGAATCATATGAGATATAGGTCGCTGGCAATGTGAACTTCTGCACCTCGTGGCACTGTGTGAGTTCTCTGCAAGAAAACTCTTGGGGGATGGTGTCTGAGAGCTTCTAATGGCAGATAGCACCCTCGCTTTAACATCCTGTGTCAGGTGACATTATATCTTATGGATTCTTTCTGTCAGGCTTTGAACTTCTACTGACCATTATGGTCTCAGACCCCCAGAAGGTTTATTTGTGCTTGGAACAGAGTTGTTAGGTGAACTCAGAATCTCTCACAATCAACTCTCTGTACTTTAATAAAAAATACTTAAAACATAATCACTACTTTTCATATGAAATACTCTGTGTAATATAAAAGTAGCTGTATTGTTGAAACTGTGGAGAACTATCTGCAGTGCTACAAAAATGTACCTGACCTTAAGTGTAAATATTTAGGACATTTCATTACAGATCAGCTTTCTGATGATGAGGATATATATCGGCAGTGTCGCATTTTGTATGCTCAAGCTAATATGTTGGTTAGGAAATTTCACATGTGTTCTGGTCCATGCATTTGTTACTTCCAGGCTGGACTACTGTAACTCTTTACTATCAGGATGTCCCAATAATTCCCTAAAAAGCCTCCAGTTAATCCAAAATGCTGCAGCCAGAGTACTGACAGGAACTAGCAAGAGAGATCATATCTCTCCCATATTAGCTTCTCTCCACTGGCTCCCTGTAAAATTCAGAATAGAATTCAAAATCCTTCTCCTAACATACAAAGCCCTTAATGACAAGGCTCCATCATATCTTAAAGACCTCGTAGAGCCTTATCATCCTAACAGAGCACTTCGCTCTCAGAGTGCAAGTTTACTTGTGGTTCCTAGAGTCCACAGAAGCAGAATGGGAGGCAGAGCCTTTAGCTATCAAACTCCTCTCCTATGGAACCAACTCCCAGTCTCAGTTCAGGAGGCGGACACCCTCTCTACCTTTAAGATTAGACTTAAGACGTTCCTTTTTGATAAAGCTTATAGTTAGGGCTGGATCAGGTGACCCGGAGCCTTCCCTTAGTTATGCTGCTATAGGCCTAGGCTGCTGGGGGGCCCCATGATGCTCTGAGTTTCTCTCCTAATGAAAGTTATTGAGAAGAAATTGGACGAAGTCAAGAAAGATTACAAACCAGACGATGCTATCCAGTATGTAAAAGAACTGTTATCAGCTATGGGACAGACAAAGTTTAAAGACGACGCTGGGGAGGGGCACAATTTTTCTTGCCTCTCGAGCCTGAGAGAAGAACACGAGGAGCTGCAGCGGAAAATAAGAACACTCGAGCAGAAGCTTACAATGGCGGGCGCCACACCCATCTTGCTGCAGAATCTCAAAGTTCCTGAGGTGATTATCCGCCGGGAGTTCTGCATCAGTGGTCAAATAGGTGAGACCAGACAACGTGACAAGCTGTCCTATACCAACCTACTGCACCAGATGGAAAATGGGCTCCGTAAAGGCCACAGCCTGCCCCATTGTGGTGTAAATATAAGGTAGCTACTTTACAGAAACTTAAAGTTGCTTATAATGATGCCTTGAGGATTCTGCTTAAGAAGCCTAGGTCCACCAGCGCCAGTCTGTTGTGTTCACAGGTCCATGTTAGTACCTTTCAGGCATTAATGAGAAATCTGATGTACAGATTTATCTGTCGTGTGAATAACTCTGAGAACAGTCTTATAATGATGCTGGTTTTAGTGTAGTACGTTACCAATCCTCTCTGTGGAAACATTGGTATAAATGTCTTTTATGATTTTTATTTTTTTTTTCTTCTTTTATATCCTTTCCTTTTTTCTTTTATTTCTTTTTTTTGAATGGACCTTGAGTCTGCTAATAAAGGATGATGATGATGATGATGATGATGTTCTTAATTCATGCTCAAATTTCATATTTGCATTTTCCAGCAGTCAGTCGGAATCTACCTATTCATTATGACTACACCAATCCATCTGGGAGTTGAAACTAAATCCAGTATTATAGCAGTAAAATAAGTTATCTGTCATTCCCCTTAGCAGGAATTTCTATATGTAATACAATAATCAAACCTAGTTAGTGTACATTGTTAATTTAGCTCTCCTGGTTGTTTGTTCAGTGTTTCCTGACATGCTGTTCTGAAAGTGGGCTTCAGAGAAAAATCCCTGTCTACTGTACACATGCGAGGGTCCTACTCATTCATTACTGAAAACAAGGGTGGGCAATGTTCTCCTTTCTCCTCCCTCTGAAACAGTGGGCTGTTTGCAGGGTGGAGACAGGGTGGGGGTGAGGCCCCTGTACACTAGATGTGTTTTCATGATAATGCTCTGTTTAATGTTGCTGATCTCAGTGGCTCCCCCCTTCTTCACTCCAGCGGGTCACACTGAGTCACAAGGCCAACCAGCGACGACAATGGCATGTTTGTGCACAGGCTGAGTTATGGGTGGGCTGTCTGATGTGAAGGGATAAGATGGCACAAGGTGGACACTAGAGTCTCATGTGCATGCATGTGCACAGATGTGCACACAAATAAGAATACACCTGTAAGCCTTTGTTATACTGGAAATTTGCTGTTGAGGCATTCATGCATTTTTCTGCTTCTATAAATGAAATTTCCCTCACTACAGTGTATGCTATGTAGATCAGCTCAATTGAGGTTAGTGCTGGAAACATTCTAATCTACATTCAAACAGTAACACCAACATGACAGATAAGATAAATGCTTTCTGGAACAGAAGGAAATTGTGGGTAACAGACGCTTTCGGGCTTCTACAACCCATAGACATTATCTGTGGCTGGTGATGTGATATCTGGAACAGGAAAAAGGAAAATATTTCATACTGTTCATACTGCAGCAGACAGAACAGTATAACTGCCAAGAGCCAACTCGATCAACACTATAAAATAAATGCTGTAGGGACAGCAACCAGCAAAATTCACTAGTAAAGAGCATCTGATATGTTGCACTGGGGTGGTTGCACCTGCAGAGATTTAGCAGGATTTACAGCAAATAATGAAACTGTTTTCCAGCATGATTTTGTAGGGAGAGGAGCGATATGAGAACAAAGAGATATGAGAAAATGTCAGCTGTTCACAGAAAGAATGGCAGTTGTACCTTATGGCGAACACTATAAAACAGAACCAACTACTGTGCAAGACCACACTGACACAAACACTATCAATTTCTATTAGTGATTGTAGAAATGTTTATGGGAAAAGCAGAAAGTGGACTCTAGAGATCACTGACCGTCACCGCCTCTTTCACTTCACTTGCAGGTATTTTTGTGGAAAAGCAGCCCTGGACGCCCTCATCAAAACAAACTGTTCTACATGCTTTATTTTTGGGTGTGTTCCAGAGAAGCTGTATCAGTATCACTGAATGTGATACATAATTGCTTGTAGGAATATTATCTGCTTTTATTTTCCTCCCACTACTTAATCACCACTTGACTTCTTTGTTCAAGTACGTCCGCCTCTGGTGTAACATACTCAGAGGTTAGTCTTAGGAAGGCTGAAGTAAAGGGGTACAAAGTATAATGAGGACACTGAGTATCCACAGTCTGCCACAGCTATCCTAAAAGTACTAGGTATCTACACTTGCATGTTGCTACTTTGTGCCATCATGTAATTGTTTCTTATAATTTAATGTTTTAATCTAATTTGCATTTGTTTTATCTGTACATGCATTTGAATGTTTTCAATGTCCCTCACGCCCCGTCCCTTTCCACCACCTCCTTGTTGTCATATGACTGCTGGCTGTTATGTGTGTGCAGTGGAACACACAGTTGCTCTGTTAGTCCCCTCTGCTCTGCCCTCTCTGATCTGAGTGCTGGAAGTAAGGCCCTCTCACTTACTAGCTTCAGGAAAATAGAAAGCCCCCCCTGCAGCTGACTACTAGCAAAGATTACAAAGGAGGGCAAAGAGAAAGAGGTGGATGAATTGAGCTGATGTTGTTTTATGTAACACCAAAAGATAATTTAATCTTTGTTCACTCACAGAGCCCCACCCTAAGGTCTTGGTCGATTAATTTGCCAACTTTCCTCACTGATGCCTAACTATTAAGTCGTTTATTTTTCCCTTATACATATCGTCTGTCTAAAAGAAATGACTGCCAACAACAGGCATTTGTGTAGAAACGACACTTTGTCCCAGTACCTGGTGAGACCCAAAACAAACACGAACGCTGAGCTAGCTAAATCTGAGCAATGCCCTGTCTGTACCTACACAGTAGCAAAACAACTGAGAGACAAGCTTTAGGAACACATGCTGTATTTCTTCTATGGTTTTTATTGGATTTATGGGCTATCTCATTGCCTGTGCATGGTGTTAAAGGTCAATTTTCATGTAATGCTCATATCTACTAAAGCAAATGTGTAAGAGTAATGTGATATTCCTGTTGCTTCTACTCCAGGAAATAAATGACATCTTAGATTAATCATTTTTAAGTAGGCTGCCGAGGGAACTACATTTGATCCCCTTGCTACTTAACTGTAATAGAGCTGAGTTTAATTGTCTGTGTTGGTGGTGTGCTCAACTACAAGACTGATGATGGCTAAAAGTGACACTGACCCTTGGATTCAAGCGCTGCTCCCTCAACAGTCACTGTCACTTTAAACCCAAGTCTGTCTCCTGACATTACATCTCCCAGTTGAGGGGATCTTGCAAGTGACAAAAGAGGTGGAATAAGGTCAACTCAGCATAGGTTTTGCCACACTCATTTTTATATGCATAAAGGTCACTTGAATGGGAGCAACTGTACAGTATACTACAACCTCAACAAAAAGACCAAAACATTAGCTGCTGCTGCTGTTGGAAGATGCTTCATTTATTGTGTTGATTTATGAAGATTCTGTATTTAACTAAATCATTAGATCAAAATCAAAGCAATTCTTTTTCTTCCAACATTATGATCAAACAGTCTGTATAAGGGTATGGTGACGTTATTCAGTATGTGTGCATGTGTTGTGTGTGAAACTTTGGGAAGACTTGAGCATGTGATTAACCTTTATATTTCACACTGAACCTCATCATCCATCATTTTAAAGCCAAGGTCATCGGTGACCTTTGACATGTTGAGAAACAAACAAGAAACTGAAATGACACAATAAATTGCATGTTAATGCAGGTTGAAGGACTGATTAGAGCTTTTGTCACAGAGGATGTGGCCTTGCTTTGATTCCTAAGGGTTACCAACTGAGACTGTAGCAGTTAACAGTGAGAGGAGAAGATCAGGACTGATTAAAGTCTTTGAAAACATTCTGAACTATGGATGCAAAATATATACAGCCCTGCGTGATGTTTGCATGTGAAACATTTATTGATGTGCTTCTCTTTCTGATTCTGCTTGTGATATTATAGCTTATTTTTTTGTTTCCCAATAACTGACATAGCAGCAATTTTTTGATCGATAACACATAATTCAACTTGTAGCTTCCTATAAAGGCTAATCCCATTCTGTCGGTATTACAATACGACTGTGATCAATATTCACTTCCAGTTTTTGCTTTTTCTTACAAACTCTGTTCAAGCAGCATCACAAAAGCATCAATTTAATCACTTTCTGATTCATTTTTGTATCAGTGGTACAGAAGAGACAAAGACATGGTGGAGTTTATCCACCATCTTTGCCTTGATTCACAGATGTCTACGGGCCTCGGTGTGAGCCACAGACACAACCAGCGCTCCTTCTCTGTAATATGCTCAGAAAAGTGATTCTTTCTACCACCATGGAATGATCACAGTTTCTCCTCCTCTCTTTCATGCAGTCTGCTTTAAGTCTTATCTTTCCTTCTTTCTTTCTCCATCTCTCTGCTGCATCAACCTCCGCCCCTCTTCCCCATCTGCCTCCCTACTGTTAAAGCCCCCCAGCCACTTAACCCCTCCCTACACTGGATCTCTCTCTCTCTCTCTGTCAAGCTTTTAACACAAACACACATGCATTACACACAAATACACATGCTCTCCTGATGCTTCACAATCAATCCCAACTCCAGATTTTAAAAATACCGTAATGATCAGTTAAAAATGTGAAGGATTGTTGAAATAGAAAATATCACAAATCATCCTGTTTAGCCTACTGAGTAATGAACACATTCCCTCTTCCCCCCTCTAACATTTACATTCATAAACAGACACAGCTAGACACAAATGAACCAAAAAAAAAAATCCTACAACATTTCTGTGCCACTGTCAAGCCACAGTATCCCAGTGCCTGCAGAGCAAGGCTCCATGGGAATTGTAAACCTCCCACTGCACATTCATAGTCAGTGTCTGGTAAAGCCAGTTGTTGGTACCGAACACCTGATTGTGTGTGATGGTGCTTTGACACTATTATTTTGCCCTTTTTCAGTTTCATAACTTATGGCCTGGACAGAACACAGAGCACATATGTGCAAACACACTCATACACACATCTTTGATGTAGTCTTCACTTGTCCTACATACAGTAATTACATGAACCCAAGTATTGCGTTCTAAAAGAATCGAGGATGCTCTGGGGAGAGGATGAGTCAAATTGCAAGATAGCAACATCCATTGACACAGAGCTAGCAGGGTGGAGGAGGGGACTGGACAGGCTGCCTGCGTTGGTGACATCTCTAAATATCTCCTATCCTTTTTTTTTTTCAGGAAAACACACCCGTGTTCCACAGAACAACTATAGTGAGATAGCATCTTGTTGCTTCCATGTGTCCAAGCTTTGCCTTGATTAATCAACTGTAAGAGCAGTGAGGCTTACCGTATTCACAAGCCAGCATCCATTTACAGAAGCTACTGCAGACAAGCCCTTGCAGGGAGAGAAAAGCTCTGTGCAATCCGCCTTTAGTCCTGATGCTTCATCTTCATATCTTCCTCATATTCACACACACACACACATACACACACACATCTCTCTCTTTTAGCGCCCCTCTTTTTCCTGTCTTATGGGTTCAATATCCTCTCCTGTTTGCTCTAAGGCAGCTGAGACACTGCAGCGATGGGGGTGGAGGGCGTGTATATATGTGTGCGTATGTTTGAGTGTTTCAGAGACAGAGGGAGGGAGTGCTGGACAGAAATGGAGGGAGGAGTCAGCAGGGATAGACAGAGAAGGGGGAAATGGTCAGGATTAAATCATGAGAGTAACAGAGAGAGTGACAGAGACAAAACAGTCTTTGATGGGGTAGATACAACATCTGGTGTATCTTTATTTCATGCTAAAATATACACTGGCCATTAAGGAATCTGAGCCCTGCTTTTTAGAATGGAGGTGATGTAGTGTGTAGATCTGTTTCTTGAAGTATTAAATGCTTGCTGACAGGCCAGCAGCAGGATTGGTTGTGATTTCATTGATGACTGAAAAAACATACAAGATAGGGAGAGAGTGAGGAGGAGGGGAAAGGAGAGAAGAGGAGAGGAAGGGAAGGGAGGGGAGGAATGACGACAAAGGAATGGGAGGGGGATTGGTTGATGGTGTAATGTGCTGTTTCCGTGCCAACTGTTTCTGTGACACTGGGACCACTTCCTTTTTCGCTATTGGCTATAACCAAGAATTGATAGAGGCTTGGTCAAATGAGGCGGCAGGCCATAGAGTGTGAATGGGTGGTTCTTTTCATGGGTTTCTTCCACTTCAGGTTAATCAATAAGTACGACAACAACACATGCGTTTTGCTTGACTGCAGCGACAGACAACACATGCATGAACACGCATAAACATAATGAAAGCAGTGCTGGAGCAAGATTATCACTTTGTTATTATGAATGTACCAAGAGTATAAAGAGATGGCTTCCTTCCTCCTAACACTCAGAGAGCAAATCCCCAGATCAGGTTCCGGGAGGTTCAGGGTGTAAAGTGTAATGTAATTGCCTGGACACCAACTCTGGTGTCATGAACTGTGAGGTAACTAATTGACTACAGGCCAGCACAAGTGCACATCTGGTGGGGTGAGCAACTTTGTCTCTCCCTAACCTTTCATCTGGGCCTTCTCATGCAGTCGACAGGCAGTTGGTGTAATGTCCTCACCCATTCTCCTTGTCACTTTCTCTCTCGCTGTGTCTTTTTATCCCTATTACCTCATTCAACCTATATACAATATATCATTAATTACCTTAAAGTCAGTTTTAAGTCTCAGTCCCTTACTCTTTAGCAGCCATTACTACAAAAATGCATCCTTTCTGGATGTCTGTGGTAGTGCAGAGTGAACTATCTGAAGTTTTCAAAAAAGAATAGCTCAATTACATACTAATAGTCAGGTGCATAAAACTGCCAGCTGCCACCAAATCCCCTGAAATCCCACTCTGGGATGTTTCAGTGTCTATCAGTCAAATTTAAACATATCTTAAAATAGCCAGGATGCCATTTTCAAGGCTTTTTTGTTACACAGAGGATAACAACAAAGAAAATAACAGTTCATAATATTATGTTCAATAACCCTGGCTCTAAACTAGGTTCTTACCAGTTGTTTTCACTTAGGCTCAGTAGCTGATGTTGACATTTCACCTTCAAATGTCAAACCGCATGGGGAAGATAAACCTCCAAATGTGTGAGAAACAATGTTATGCATTTTTATGAATATATTTTTTTAATACAAAAGGTTGTGGTCTCTGTCCTGAGGGCAAAGAAGTAGAAGGCTGATAGAAATAGACAACAGTCAAGTTCCTGATGAACACAGGTGATGCTGATATGTCATATTGCCATTTAACAGCCAGTTGGCCACTTGAAACCTTTTCAAAACATCGTGGCTGTCCATTTAAGAGCTCACTGACTTTTATTTTGGTCTCCTGTTAGCTTAGTTTCATGTGCTACTATCCACTGCATAGCACTCAAGGTTTGTAACCCAGAATCTTTCACTCAGCAGTTACAGACTTCTATTTCTCTTTGCTCCCAATGTGTGAATGTGTGAGCATTTGTGTGTGCGAACAGCTGAAAGGGAAATAGTGTAAAGCACTTTGAGTGTGCTTCAAATAAGTATAAGACCATCTCTTTTGACCATGATTTACTGTTGGTGGCAACTAGCTTCACAGTTAAGCCACTGCTGGTAACTTATCCAGCAATGTCAAGTCTGTAATTTGCACGTGACTTTTGATTTTGATGTTTGATGCTTTGCTTCCTTCAGGCAAAAACTATTTTGCAAAATAACATTTTTTTAAATTATTCAGTCATCTTGAAACCATTATCAGTGCCTTCATCATGTTACATTTAGACTATAATTCCAGTTCCATTTCCTTTCCTACTAAATAGCTGCAGCGAGACTGTTCACCAAGTAAAGAACAACCCCACACTGACTGGCTGTTAATGGTAGAACTGGTTCCAGCATTTCACTACTAAAGCACAGTAGTGTTTGTCTCCCATATGAGACTTCACAGGTATAAAGATCTAACCAGGGAGACTTTCAGTGCACTTTTTTAATAGTACATGGATTTGACCGATTTGTTTGGTAAATCACTTCACTGACTTGTTTGTCAAGATGTTCTGTGCTGGTGCCTTATGACTCTCCTGTCACCTTTAACATTTGTCCATCCCTTTCACTCTTTATAACCCTCACTATCCCTTTTTGTCTCTCAGATTTGTCTCTATGCCCAGCTTCCTGTTTCCTTAATCCTTAATCCTGTGGAAATCGGTCAGGCAGAATGAGCCAGCTTTGATCAGGCTCTGGTATCAGGCGTGCTAACAGTGTCAGCACACTCGGATCCCACAGAACCCTGGAACCCAGGGGGAGAGCTTCAAACAGGTGTTCACTCCCTGACTGTTTGAGAGGAAGGGGAAGGGGAGGCTGTGGAGATCCTGACTCCACAGCCAGCTACATATTCTGCCTTCAGGCTCTTATTTTTAAATTTAGCATCATGGTTTGACACATTTATCTGTGATGACACCTTCGCTTCTGGATGAGCTTTTTTCCACATGAACAAAAACTTCCTGTGGAAAAGGATCAGCGTCCAGTGTAAAGCCACAAGTGGCTGAGAACAACATACAGTACAGAGATGTGAAAGTTGCTTCTGCTTTTGTCAGTGGTGTCCTTGACAGCAACGTGGAATCTGTGTCACTGGTATTTTGGTACCGCAATCTATGTCCAGGGATAATACCTGCCTGGGTGGGCGGCGTATCATAAACACCTGATGATCATGTGGCACATATGCATCATGCAGAAAAATTAGCCTTCCTTAAAGGTCAGCTTTGTATAGAGCATCTGACAAAGTCAAGAAAAAATAGACAAGCTGAAATGTGCCAAAGCAATTTCTGCTTTGTGCCCACATTTCAGTCCAACCATTCAACCCTGAGGATATGTTTGGAGTGGTCATGGCAACAGAACTTGAACTGCATAAATACTCAAACCTGTAGCTTTCTCTGCAGGTTAGTGTTTGAAGGGTGTGACCTTTGTGAACATACATTTACTGATCTGGTATAAAGTAGTAGCACAGTATAGCATACAATAAGCTATAACAGTTATGAAAAGCTATAAAAGTGCAAATATTGAATACCTCATTAACACTGCATTCTTGAATTTATTCAGTGTCTCAATGCACACAACCTGTAATCATATTAAAGAGTAATTCACAAACACACAGCCTTGTAGGACCAAAAGTAAGTGGAACATAAAGGTTTTTCCTTCTTACAATCACAGGACCTGGGTATCGGAGCACCGTGCAGATCTACAACAATGCTGACAGTGTAGTCAGTTTCCTAATTTAATCAGTTCAGAAGTGTAATCAGGTGCTTTAAATTAGCTAGAGCAATGAAGCATTTAGCCAGGTCAGTCCATGTATATTTAATATGTAACCACCTGCTCCATTTGTCAGCTGAAGATGGTAGATTGCCAGTTCTTTCTGTGATATTACTGTTGCAATTTTCTCAGGTTATAAAATGTAAACCTAAAAAAATTAAGTTTAAATTGAGTTAACATGGCCTACATCAAAGTAATTGATGTGATACCTCTATCAATTATTGTATCAAATAATGTTGCACAAGAAGAGCTTTTGTCACAGGTGAAAATGTGAATATGGCAAGAAGAATTTCTCAAAGTGGAAATCTATGAATAAATTGTCAATGAAAATATACCCTGTCCATTTGCGTACTGCCTCAACTGTTCTTAAGGTAAACACTGACCTCTAGTGGACATGCATGTGTACTTCAATGTTTGACTTTAAACTATTTTTTGTTTTAAACAAAAAAATAAAATTTACAAGCATTATAAAGTATTTTTTTACACAAGGTCCTATCAACTCAACATCAGTTGAATGAATTCCAGTTCATGTTTTACCTGCACTGAACTGAATTTGAAAGTGATATTTCCTTTAATAAAATGTAATGCTGGTAGAGGAGTGAACCCAATTAAAGAGCCAGTCAGCTGAGGCTGTAGAACAGACTTTTAATGTCCTTTTGTGATTTCAGCAGAAACACACAGTCTTGGGGGATCAGGCAGAACAGTGGTACTTAATACGGTCCAGGGTCGAAGTCTCCAGCAAGGCAAGGCAGAATCACAGGTTGGTTGAACAGGCAGGGTGTCAATCTCAGGTTGGCAGTCAGACAAGAGGGAGCAGGCTGGATCACAGGTCGTTAGAGCAGGCAAGGGTCCAGTACCAGGAAAGCAGTCCGAGGGAAACACTGGAGCATCTAGACAATGCATAGAACAATCTAGCAGCTCCTCACACTGTGAGGAGCTGCTATATGCTGTGGTGAACAGGTGTGGGTGATTAGTGGCAGGTGAAACCAATGTACATGATGAGCTGAAGTTACCGGGGTTGTGGATGAGCTGGTGACAGGAAGTATTTTCAGAATAAAAGCAGGGAGAACCGGAAGCCAGCGGGGCAGGACCGTGACATCTGTAGCCATTATGTAGCTGACATCTAAGAAATCTCTGTACCGCAGATTGAGTATATTATAGGTCAAAGGTCAAAGTGTTTATTTGTCATATGCACAGTTAGGAAACATGTTTCCCTGTACAATGAAATTCTTACTTTGACGTCCACATGAATGTCACATAATACAAGTGAAATATAAAGTAGATGAGCAATAACACAAATCTGAATAGGCAGTAACACAAATCTAAGGCAGTGAGTGTACAATTGTGCATGTGCAAAATGAGTATGTAAACAGTACAGATGGGGTAGATCCTGAGTCAGCTGTTTAGGAGTCTGATGGCAGAAAGATAGAAAGAGTTTTTCAGTCTAGAAGTCCTGCATTTCACACTTCTGAGCCTCCGACTGGAGGGTAGGGGTATGAACAGTCCATGCTGGGGGTGGGTGGGGTCTTTGAGGATGGAGGCAGCGTTCCTATGCACCCTGCGGTGGTAAATGCTCTGCAGAAAAGGCAGTGGAGTCCTGGTGATCTTCTCCGCAGTCTTTACCACTCTCTGCAGGCACTTGCTGTCCATAGCAGTAGTGCTGCCTTACCAGATAGTGATGCAACTGGTCAAGATGCTCTCGATGATGCAGCTGTAGAAGTTGCAAAGGATCCTAGTCGACATGCCAAACCTCCTCAACCACCTCAGAAAGTGCAGCTGCCATTGGGCCTTCTTGACAAGCTGTGTGGTGTTAAGTGTCCAAGTGAGGTCCTCACTGATGTGGACACCCAGGTATTTGAAGCTGCTCATCCTCTCCACTTCGAGCCCCCAGACAAACAGTGGCTGATGAGATCTCCTCTCCTGTCTCATGTCCACTATCATCTCCGTTGTTTTGTCCATGTTGAAGCTAAGATTATTGTCCTTGCACCATGACACCAGACCAGCCACCTCCCTCCTGTAGCCAGTGATGTGACCTATCACTGCGGTGTCATCCACGAACTTTAGCATGATGTTGTCTTTGTGGGAGGCGACACAGTCGTGGGTGAACAGGGTGTAGAGGATGGGACTGAGGACACATCCCTGTGGGGATGCTTTATATGCTTTATTTTTGAAGGCCATGATGGAGGCAAACTCAGGTCCTATATAGTAAATAAAATGGTTTAGTGATCCGTCCTCAGAACCAGGGACCAGGACCCAAGTCCAGCACGCCGAGGACCAGCATGCTGAGACAAGGAGTGGGAGGAGGGGCCCCTGGACCCTCGGCTGCATGGGAGAAATACGAAGTATGAAGAAACACGCAGGTGTATTGATATCTGCAATGGCAGATGAGTGT
>NW_018127955.1:482256-482913 GCF_001952655.1 Monopterus albus
AAATTATGGAATAATTTAAGTGTGGACATAAAAAACAGTACTAGAATTGAGGAGTTTAAATATAAATATAAATGTATGTGTCATTCAAGATACATGCAAGAATAAGAGATTTAATCAAGAATGCATGAAGGAAACACTCTGTTTTAAATTTTCTGTGTATTACTTGTCTGGTGAAGAAGAGAATTACCTACGTAGAGATACTGCTTGCAGCCAATGATGCATGAAATTTTTTGTATAAGATGATGTGATGGGGTAGGACTGGATAAGTCTGACTTCTTCCTACTCCATTCAAACATGTACTAGGTATAAGCAAACTGATTCTGGATTAGCATTGGTTGGATCTGTGTAATTATGTGTGTGTTGATGTCATTTGTTCTGCATGTTTGAAAGAATAAATCAAATCAAATCAATGGTTGCCATTTAGGACACAATGCTGAGGATCCTGCCCTAAATTTACTATACTGACTGAGTGATACTGTGTCCTGTGAAGTAGCTTTAGCTTCAAATTCTATTGTAAATACTTAGGGGAGGTAAACTTATACTGACATCCTCCCACATTATCGTTATCTGGGTATTTAGTTCAATTTTCCCAGGTTTTCCACAAATGCTCAGTGCTAATGTTTCATTAAGGATATCATGAAAAGAATTAACTGGAAA
>NW_018127955.1:482971-511885 GCF_001952655.1 Monopterus albus
AGTGTGAGTAGGATAACAACAAACCGAGTTTTTAAAATTAATGTCATGAACTTAAAGCATCAGATCTGGTCAGCAGCCAAGACTTTACACTAGCCCTTAATATTCTTTGTACACTTACAGTATTTCAGTAACAAAATGCAACGGGGTGGCTATGACTAAGGAGGCAGAGTGGGTCATCTCCTAATCGGAAGATTAACGGTTCAATTCCTGGCTTGTCCAGTCAAAATGTCCTTGAGCAAGATACTGAATCTCCAGTTGCTCCTGGTGATGTCACTAGTGCATGAGTTTGGGAGTGTGACTGGCCAAATAGTGTGAAAGTGCTTTGAGTGTGCAGCAATGCATAGAAAGGTGCTATACAAGTATAAGGCCACCACTTACAATGGAAATCCGAACAGAGATCTGATTTTCAGATTGAAACTTTCAGTATTTAGCTGAGACTATTAACTGATGGTTGAATTACCAGTTTGTGGCTGCCTGTTCTTTGTACTCCTACTTCTATGAACAGCTTTCAGATCCAGCCAAGTTTTGTGGAAACAGATGTGATAAATACTCATTCATGGCATCTGTGATTTTCCTTTCTCTGCAAAGTTGCACATGTAAAAAAAGAGACTTTTATCAGAGATATCCTCAACAACTCATAGTCATCAAACATTACATCTGAAATTATTGTGACTAATGTAGCACCTGTTATTAAAAGCCTCCCTTCAAAACACAGAACATTTAGCTTGAACATTCTAAATGTTGCAGATGAGTTGGTCATTAATTCCTGCATTGGTCAGCTCAGGGTGATGAACACGGCCGTCTCAGGTGGCTAATTTTACTAAGTGTTATTTTGTTTTGTTGCATGTCCTGAAAGAAAAGGCCATTTCACCAGCTGCCACAAAGATTTAATGTGGGTGTAGAGTAACTTCCAAGCAGAGCAGACCAGCCTAACATTTTCTTTTATAAGGAGTGAAAGGCTAAACTGTCTCTAATAAGCCTTACCTAGTATTAGTTTGTATCACATGAATGCAGGTTGAAGGATGAACCTCTGCTGCCCTTGAGTTAATAACTGGTTAATGGTGCTCACTGTATCTTGTGAGTATGATCCTCTGTTATTGAGAACAGAATGTACATAATCTGCAAAAACAAAATCTCTTTACAGACTTTGGTAATCTGCACCCTCTTGGCTAGAGGGACTCCCATTGGCTCCTTTCTAAATCTTATTGCCATCTTTATCTACATGATTGTGTGGCATCAACTAATCCCTAATAGATAAGATTTCTGTTCAAGCACATTTACTCATTCCTCTGGACTTCAATCAGTTTGTGAAAAATTTCCATGGATCAAAACACATATTTACCACTGAAGATGTAAAAAGGAATAACAAGGCTTTCCTGTATGTTTTCTTTGTGATTTAGACAAACTCAAGATGGTAAATGAAAAGCCTTGCATTGTTACACCCTGTGTATTGACCAAAATACATGAGTCCATATTATATAAATGGTCAACTAATGTAAAATGAAAAAGAAAATGATCATTGTTACCTGATGACCCTGTAGACTTGTCTTCATTCCTAGACCCACACAGAATTTGTATTTGTGTTGGTGATAATATAGTTACAGACTCACTGGAATTGTTAATGGTCTTCTTTTGTTAGGCCATCTTGGTGGAACAGTGTCAGTGGCTGGATGACCAAGCGGACCCGGCTCTCAGAGGTGATTGTCACTACCAGCCAGCTGGGCCAGCCACTGCTCAACCTGAGCAAATACAATGCTGATGTTATGTGTCAAGACATGTATCTGCTCTTTCCTTGGGTTGGGATAGGATTCAGGGATGCTTTGTGTTAAGGGTAGGTTAGGTCTGGAAAATGGTCTTGCTTATTGTGGGGCTCTGAAGATTTATTACAGCATGGGGCCAAATAATGGGTAAACATCATTTACCTAGCTTTCATATGAACGCCCTCCCGTTCCTTGGCACATTTAATTGTCAATTATTGACAGAGTTCATATGAACCCAAACAGAAGGATATTTGTTGTTGTTTAAAAAAAAAATCACACTGAACAATGAAGATATGACTTGAGAAAATAGACACTTAACAATTGTCATTTTTATATCGCACATGCTCTTTCATACCTAGATCTGAAAGTGAAAACTGAGACCTGTGAATAATTAACTTGATGTACAAAAGCCTACACAGCTGTGTAAATGTGCAGCTAGATTTTAAAATGTGTAATAGTACCATGTGTTTCATGTAATGCTGTTTTAAATGTTCTCAAATTTGCATTAGCAAAGCTAAAGACAGATCAATACATTTGCAAATATTTGGTGGCCACCTAAATAGTTCCCTAGTGTCACTATCGGACTAATGTAATGGGCAGATTGCCATGAAATATATTGACCACATCTATGTTAACCCACTCTCAGGTCAAAGGGTCAATTTTTAATACATGCTACAAAAGCTAATAGCTAGATCTGACTGATCTGATAGATTTTTGTGGTCCCTGAAGGAAGAATCCATATGTTTTTGATGACCTGATCTTTCCTTTCTCGCTACTATTTGGAATAAAATATCCAGACAAAGACATCAAGGTCTAATGGGCAGATTGCCATTGAATTCACTGAGCACATTTATGCTACCCAGATGATAAAAGTTTCCATCAGCCTTGTGTTTTGTGTAGGCACCTTCAGTCAAAATGAAAGCTGTGCAGACAGGCACTCTCTTAATCTCATCAGTTATCCTTTGGGTTTTCCCTAAAGTAGACAAGCCCAGATTTTAATGCACCCTGTGGTCCTGCAGTTGTGCTGTATATTGACAATGCACTTTGAACAGAAAAAGACAAAGAGAGAAAGTCTACAGCCAGGCTAGAGACCAGTGTTCAATAGAAAAAAGTCTTGCTTTTTTTCTCAGAAAAACGTCTTACTGTGCTTCCTAGCAATTCTGCAAATTGTCATTATTAGACTAATGAGGGCTCTACAGTGTTTGAATAATGGTGGCACTGCAATGTTTGTTTACCTTTCCACACATCATCTGTACAATCCTGGTAGCACTAGAGTTCATTTTTGTCAGACACAGAGGATCATCAGCTTTACCCAGCATTTTTGTATTGATTGGGCTAAAAGGGTGTCACAACATTTATGAATACTTACAGCAGTATTACAGAACATTGTGTGTCCTTGTCTGTAACATACTTGGCTAATAAAGGTGATTATCCTTAACATTAAAATAGACAGACCTAACATATTTTCAATGGATTTTAATTAAGTGGCTTATTGTAACACACCATAATGTTTTACATTGAATTGTTGTGTATTACTCTATCTGTCTTTTATCCAGGGGCCTTCATACCCTGGAGTGTGGTCGGATTTAAAATAATTTTTTATAGATTTTAATCAGCAAATTGTCCACACAACTCTGTAAGCCATGTCTGTGATAGAGGCCCCTGGGAATATCCATCACTGGAGTATTTTTCTTTGCAAAATACTAGTCTATATAAAGTACCTGACATTTATAACAGTTTTTCTTTTTATAACCCAGTATTCACCTTTAAAATGTGATTTGACCCCCCGTTTCTCATCTTAATTAATCAAATGAGTCCACTATTTAGGGGTTGTCAATTTTTCAGATTTTTGTCGGTTATCATGTTTAGCGATTACACTATAACAAATAACTGGGCCGTGAATTAAACGTCCATAGTCATAATGTAGGCTACACTGGATAATCTACGTAATGCTCGCAGCTCTAGTTGTAGGTGTGTAGGATTGCTTGAAATGCTGTCGAACCATCGCAAGCATTTTCAGTGCACAGAAGCTTTTCAGTGCAGTTCTACTTGTAAACCTCTCTACAGCAGGGCGAGTTGCGCGTTCCCGTGACTCGCCATAGAAAACAAAGCTGCACGTCTTCCATAATAGCAAAGGGTGCAGACTTGAGGGATATCTGAATTTATTCTGGATACATCGGGCTGAATATGGATTTACTGGGTGTAGCATCGTTGGAGACCGAGCCTTCTCGGCTGGGGTGACTGCGAGGCATTAGCGAAACCGACAAAATAACATCATTTTCTTTTCCTCGGGGTGCTTTGTCTTGTCCACCTAACGATATAGCAAACCATCATTCCCATTTCAATTGCAAGACATTCAGCTAGTGATTACTAGCTGCTGCCGGGATGTATCATCATGTTGCCATCTAAAAGTAACTGCTAGGACGTCGGATTGTGAAGGAAAAGCAGAAAACCTCGCTGAGGTCCCAACGGGTTGTCACCGGGACTTGAATCTGTGTTAGCCACAGTCGCGGAACCCACTGTTTTTGGCGATATGGCGGATCAGGGCTATTCATCTTGGTGAGTACGCACAGGCATCTCGCTATCTAATGTTAATGCTAGGTGCTGCTGCCAAGCCTAATTTATACCTGTCAGGAAACCACTGAAATATTTCTGACAATTCATATAAATCCTTGGCTTTTCACGGAGACGTTTTATCACCATTTAGAGCGCAAAAGGGTCACTTTTCCCATATATTTTTCCCTGCAGTTCATTTATTGCTAACAGCTAACCGAGCTGACTGGTTAGCTAGCAGCGGCTAATCAGTTTCACCAGCTGATGCTGTGCTAGCTTCCAGTAGTGCTATTGTGAGCGAATGCTAAAGAGTTAGCTTCCTAGCTAACGACTTGATAAGCTCATATGGGTTAGCCATTTGGATTCACGACTGTTGGCTCACATTATCAGCTGATGCTTTCTGAAGATTATGATTTTTTTCTCAATAAGTGCAACGTAACACGTCTGTGTCAAACAGATTAGTGGACGTTAGCTGAGCCAACAAATTAGCGTTAGCAGATTAGATGGCTAGCTTTCGACGTCGACCTGCTGCACACAATAACAAAGGTTCTGCCGTACAGTTAAGCTAGCTAACTGGCATTGCAGACGTCCCAAAATGCCACTATTAATGTGAGCTTAGCGTTGTGACACACGACAGGTTGTTACAAATCATCTTTGCAGATTTGTATTAATTCTTAAAGCCAGGTTAACGTTTTAGCTCACTTTAGTGTTTGGCGAAGAACAGAATGAAAGGAACTAGACTGAGATGATGTGGTCAGTGAAGTGCGTTATCTCTATGAATGAAAATGACCCGACTCAGTGGAGGCCTAGCTAATTATAAGAGACTTAATAAAACTAGACTAAACTCTTTGAATGGTTGGAGTTAACAGAAATGCAGGTGGGATCTTACACATTTGTCTGACTCTCGTTTAATGTCAGAATATTTGTGAATTTATCAGGAAATATCTGTTGTGATAGATCTTTCACATCAACTGTCTGATACCAGTCATTCTATATATCTAACCAGAGCTTATTAAAACCAGCCATCAGTTGGTTTTTATAATGGGATGGAATGGTTCACAATATTCATGGTTCAGTTCATATCATGATTTTGGTCTCGTGATCTTTGGTTTGGTGTGTTTTTGGAAAAGTGGGGGAAGAGCACTGCCAATTTGAGCATACGCTTTATTTATTTGGCAAAAATTTAAATTAAATTAATTCTGGCTAACAACATATGGAACACAACCACATCTTCCACTGTCATAAAGTGCAGCAGAACCCAAATGCACATTGTACACTGTTTCAAAACAGCTCTGCTCGGTTTATTCAGTTTCAAGTTTCAAGATTATGAGCTTGTTCTCACACTCGGGTGCAAAACAAAATTGACTAGAGCAAATTGGGTACAGATGTACCCAGGGCAGCAAGATCATGTCGTTTTAACCGCCACTTCAGATGCCTTCTTTGCACGCATCACTAATCAGATGGAATTCCATCCTAACAAATGTGGCAGTGAGTGCGTCACACCTGGACATACTGCATTTTTAAATCTTCAGGTCTATTTATTTATTTATCTATTTATCTATCTATCTATCTATCTATTTTTGTCTTTCAGACCTGATTGCAACACGCTGCTCGCATCTTGCTGTCAGCGTTAGTTCCCAGTAAATACATAGCAGACCAAAACAACCTCTTAACTCTGTCTTGTCTACTTACCATTTTCAGGACTGACTGATAGCTGCACTGGACCTTTCATTGACATTAACTAAGTTTAACTGAGTTATTGGCATGAGGATTTTTTTCCTCAGTAATTTAGATTTTTTTTTCTGCCTATGTCTCAGCATATTTCAAATGAGCTGAAAATACATGGCTTGAAATGTGACTAGTGAACCGAATGGGTTGGATTTTTTACATGAATCATTGCACCCCGAGTTTATAAATATAAATATCACAAAGCTGGTCAACTGGGTTAATTGGCTGGTGCTGTGAAGAGCAGGGCTCATTGTGAAGCATGTGTTAACTATTCTGCTTTCCGTTGTGGTTCCGCAAGGGAAAACAACAACAAAACCTTTAGTCAGTCAGTGTGTAAAAAGAGAGAAATGCACCATTCAGCAATTTCAAAACTGGCTTATATTGTATATGTAGCATCAAGTCTTTTTTTTGAGCTGGGTTAAACATGCCCTGTGTTGTTCTTTGTATGAAGCACATAGACAGTATATTACGATTAAGGCCACCTAATGATTATTTTTCTTATTGATTGGTCTACATTTATGTTTGTGTTGACTGACTGACTAATAATTTGGTCTATAAAATGCCAGAAAATAGTAATAGTAGCCACATGTCTGGTTGCTTTTTAATGAATGCCCTTTTAATGTGAATCTGTTTCAGGTGCGACATGCAGTTGTGAGTAAATGTGTGCTCTTATGACTGTGTGGGCTGTGTTTAAAATTAGGAAAGCACATGGAAGACTGCATTTATTGTGGTTACAACGGTGGTCTGTTGTTTTAACTGTGTCACTGTAGAGCATGGATTGGGCCACATATTTCTGTCTGAATCCAACCCGGATTCAACGCAGCTGAGTTTCTTATCATTCAACAAAGCAGACATTTGAGCCATCTAGCCTAAAGTTTGACCTATGTTTCCAAACCTGACCCAGACCCAAATGTAATTTCTACATTTTTGTATAAGCACTTGGGTAACAAAGGGTTTTGTTGGGTTTGGTTTGGGTGTTCACACTCCAGTCAATAGGAGGCGTTTTCACTTCATGTCGACATCAGTCACGTACAACAACTTTAATGTGTTGTGCAACATAGTCATTTTGAAAATGCTGTCTGCTTTTCTAACCTTTTCTTTGTCACTGTATATCAGGGGAGACGCAGCTAGGCTAACACCAAACTGTATCACATCTGGAGTAGTCTCAACACTGCCCATGGCCCTGTCACCTTGAAAGCAGAAATACAACCACCCACATAGTTTTGACATACCACTGATGTAATAATGAGCAGTTTAGCTTTATGAGTGTTTAATGAAACACCAATTATGCATTTTGATACTAAAACACTACATTAAGTAACCACCATCATAAATAATATGCTTCATTGTATTAGTAAGAATATGTGAAAGCAGTTCATTGAACACAAACCTCTAGTGAAAGTATGGGCACAGACATTCAGCATTTGTAAGTTTCTTTGTGCACATTTTGTTTTGTAGCTACTGTTTTGCTACCTGGACCGATTGCTAATAAATCAACTATGTCCTGTTTAACCTTGTGGTAACCAACTGGCTAATGTACAGTTCACAAGAAGATGAAACTTTATTTTAAAGCTGGCAAGTTGTATTATGATGCCACTTTCAGCAGCATTCAAAGTAGCAAGTAACTTTGTAGGCTTTGTGAGCTGAAACCATAATACTGGTATATCTGTTTGTCAAGGGAATTGTTTTCTCCTAGTTTCAATTCTTAACTTTCAGTTTCGTGGCTTGCCAAAGTGCATGCTGTTAAGTAAGAGGGCAGAACTTTTCAGTCATCACATTTTAGGTGAAACTGTGAAAGTGTTGCTTCCTGAAGGGCCCACAGCAATATGTAGTACAGTCATACTGGGTGAGAGCAGACCTGTGAAGTTGTAATACAGTATTTCATGCCATCCAGGCAAATGTTAGATGCTGAGCACCACCTCGCTTTGCGTTTCACTGAGTTGCTGCACCTAATTCTGAGTCACTTTAATTTTGATCTAGCCAGATAAACACCTTGTTGGATATCCAAATATGTTTTATCTTCAGGATTGTTTGTATAGGTGTGATCATGTTGCAATGGCAAGTGCCCTTAATAGACATCCAGCATTTGAGAAAAACAGGACTTGCAAGTTGTAGAGAGGGAAAGGGGGGGTAAACATGATGATCATGTCAGAAGAAAACGTGATTGAATAACTGCCTTTGTTACATGCTGTAATTTTACCCAATTTGTCTAAACCATTTCTTCTTGTTGGGTATGGGTACTTTCCTGTTTACTGGCCGTGACAAAATGAAATAACCTTTGCTATCACATAACACATATGATATAAATTCAGATAAAGAGATGTGACTTTAAAGCTTATAAACACCAGTAGCAGGTAGCACATCTGTTACACATGGGTACACAAAGGTACTATGTCTAAACTGTCATTATTAGTTTAATGTGGGTCTGGCCATCTTTTATTGACATTAGGATCTTTTAAACCATCATGGTCTAGCTCTCCAATGTGAGCACTGCAGCAGCCACATCATTTGAACTGAAAGTCGAACATTGTACTTACAGTAAGTGTGGTAGGTTAGTCAGTAGTAAAAAATTCCTTTTTGTGAAATGGTGGTGAAACATCAGAAATAATGTCAAGCTTTTTCCAGCAATGTTGTGGTATTTCTACTTGATAAATTACTGTGGTTCCTCGTTCCATCAAAATTACTACTGATTAATTTTCAGTTGTTTGACAAATTAATAAATTGTTTATTTTAGCGCAAACGTTTCACAGTTCAATCCTCCATCTACAGATGGTATGGAGGATTGAACTAAATTCATAACTGTAGCTCTTTTTCACTTCCTCTCATGATGTTTTAGAGGTGTGTTGTAGTTCCTACCATTGTGAGTGAAGGTGTTGCTTCATCTTCTGTACCGGTGAAGTTACCAAACGTCAGCTAACGTGCCAGTACATTTGCCATTGAAAACAACAGCTTTTTTTCCTTTAGTCCCAGCAAAAAAATCAGAACTATATTAAAGACTGTACAGTTTAGAGATAAAAGTGGTCCAGACTCTAATATTTTGAGTATTTTATTTGGCTCCAGTTATTAAATCTAGGTGCTGCCTATAGTCTATAATTATAAACGTTTGTTTTCTTTTTGGATTGGCGTGGATTTGAATGAGACAAACAGCTGCAGGGCTGTACTGACATCACTAAGCAGTGATCTAAAAGTACATTTTCCTTCCCTTTGGCCCTTTTTATTATTGAATTTAAGAAAAAAAACCCATCCTTCCTCAGGAAGCATGGTTATTAAGGTCTAATCTCAAAATCCTATCATTAAGACGACCCACAGTACAATCCAATTTGAGCTCAGCCTTTCTAGACACTAATCAACTAATCATTAACGCAAGTCTCTAGTACATAATTTTGAAAAGTCTTGATTTTGGCACAATTAAAATGTGGAATGTAGAGTAAATGAACAATAACATCACTGGTAATGAGAATTTGTGGAATATCACAGAACAAAAATAGCAGGAAACACTGTCCCACACTCACTTGTAGGCCTGTTGTTAATAACAATTGCTTAGACATGACCAGAACTGCAGTATTCTCAGTTTAGAGCACATATTGTCCCTTTTGAATCTGATGGCTTACTGAAACACCTGTTGCCTATGTCCTGAACAGAGGCACCACTAAAGATTATCCTTCGGAACATGAAAGTCTAAAGGATTTTCATTTGGAGAGACAGTAGTCTAACCCATCTCAGATTTTGACTGAGGTTTTCACTTACGGTGTCCACGTGCTCTGAGTAAATCAACAGTTGATGAGCTCTGGATCTCCGTCTTGATAAGCGTGACCAGCAGATAGTATTGATTTGTCTTTTCCTTACAAACTTTTAAAAACATTATGCTGCAGGCCATTCTTGTGACTCTGAGCTGAAGCGTGTACCAAGTAATTGAAATATCACCCCCACCTAGTACCTCACATGCTTTCTGCAACAATCTTTTCTGCATCGACCCAGTTATCAGATAACACCTATACAAAGATGAAAATGCCACACATGTAGGAGCAGCAATGCAGGAGAGGTGTATTTATTTTGATGGAGGCAAAAAATTCACAGTTGAACACAAATTACCTTCCTCTTCTTGAAGGATGTAGCCCATTACATCCATAATTGGATCAGAAAGTGGAGGCAGATAAATGTTAATTCCCCATTGGAATTACAGCAGCAACTCCACCCAATAGCAACTGTAAGGTGGAATAAATGATAACATAAGTAAAATTAATATTTACAGTATAGGCTAGGGGCTCACAGTTTTTCAGTCTGACTCATGGTGTGGATATTGAAGACAGAGTCCAGCAATAAGCCCTTACTCATGACTTTCTTGATCCACATGTGCAGATCCTCACAGGAGTAGCATTTGCAAAAGTCTTCATTATGGCCTGGTGACCTGGCCCTTAGTGGTCAAGTCATGCATGCAACTGGCATGATGGAGCACGGTATTGTAATTGTGTTATTGAAAACCTAGTCTGTCAGTGAACAAGGACGTCTTATGGTACTTTGGGCTGCCGTCCAGCCCTCAACAGTCCCGGATTGTATTTTGTTTTTAAATGTTCCATTCATCTATCTCAGCCATGTTCTACAGGCTTCTGTGCACAGAATTCAGACGAAGCAGTTTGATGCTAGAATATGAATTAGGTCTGTGGTAGATGAAACTAGCTGTCTTATTGGCTTGCTGTGTTGACAGTGAGGCAGTGACATCATTAATGTAGAGGAACAAGAACAGTTTTTGTAGCACTTTCTATATGTTTGAAGCCAAATTGCTGATAAGACATTTAACCAATTTAGTTGGGAACGCACAAAGAAGAAAACCTGCTTTTCTATTTTGTTAGATGTCAATATAAGGTCTACATGCTAGATCAAGTATACTGGGACCCATAGTAATTTGACACATTCCTAAATGATGATGTATTTTCAGTCATTAAACAGAGCCCTGTATTGGATCAGCAAAACTATAGGCAGAGCTAAATGATACAACATGGTCCTGGTGTCCTGTTTCCACAGCAGACTACCGTACGTTAACCCTCCCCTCGTAGACAAACTGTACTGTACTACTGAATGAATGGAAGAGACAGGGGGTTCTTGCTTTAACCCCTCAGCATCATAGTGAAACCTGTGAATTCCTGTGTCACATGCACACAGAATGAAAGATGATTTGAAGCGCTGAGTCTCTTTATGCAAGGGCTGTTTTCTATGTCAGTGCTTGGGAAACACCTAGTGATAGAGCCCAGCGATGGTCAAGTGAAACAGTACCCCCTACAGAAGACAATGACAGATATAAGTTGCAGGGCCAGATATTTCTGCACAAGAGAAACAGTACCTTGTAACAGATCATATGCTGCTGAATGAATTACCTTATGAGCTTTGTTAAGTGTTTTCTTTATTTATAACTCTATATTTGTACTAGTGATGAAGCAGACAATTTCGTCTGTTGTTCTCATTGTAATTTATAAAAAACTGATTTCAGTAAATTTGGATGCACATGTTTTGGTGGCCAACACAAACAAAAATGGGACCTGCGGGGTACAGTACATTCCACAGGTAACCATGTATATTCTCTGTATGTTGCTGCACAGTAGCTTAAGGAACAGCTTTGATAGCAGTATGCAGGTGAGATTATTGGGACCAGGTTAAGATTAGAGGTTAAATCTACATCTCTCAACTAAATGCAACCTCCAGAACCTGTGTTATTAGTTTGCATGTCAACTCTGTGTCAAAACCCCACATTTATGTTTAACTGGTTAACAGACTCTAAGGAGCCCTACTCATCTGTCATCAAGAGAAGGAAGCTTCCATTGCCCTAACTGAGATGAAATTAAAGGGCATGGATATTCTTTTGAACAATCAACTCCGAGCAGAGGTCATGCATTTTGCTGTCCTTCATCAGCTCCTCTTTATTTTGTCTAGTCTGCTACACAAAACTCAGTAAAATGTAATGTGAGTAGGGTGTAGGTCAAGAGGAGTTTAGTTTCGTTTTGCTGTTTATGCATATGCAGAATTTCAGTAAGGTCTGCTGATTACTTGCAGTAACCCCAAACTGGAATGCTGTACTTTTTAATGTTATGTTTACTATCTTTGATAATAGGAGAGGTCTTTGTGCAGGAATGTCTTGCACAAACATCAGGGTTTGTGTTTTGTATCAGCAGTAGGCTGTTAACTGATGCGTCTCAACCTGCTGAGGCCTTGCAGTTATCTGCTCTTATTATGTTAGTTTACATTTGTGTGTTGTTTTAGGATTGTTTCATTAAATATGTTGCCTTGAATATGCTGTATTATACAACTGCTTTCAATCCACATATCAGTTTTGGTTGTCAAAGTATTTTTGCATGTCTATTTCAGAGGGAGAACTGTGACTGGTGTGCATATAGAAATTCAAATTGTTGGTGATAAAATTGTCACAATCTGACATGATTGAGGGAAAATACAGCTGTATATTTGTCTTAATTTTTGTTATTTTGCAGAGCATGGTGATAGAAAAAATAATGGAGCGAACTCTGCAACCACTGATAGTTTGCATGTTTATTTGGGGGTGCACTCTTCACTGATTATAGTAGGAAAAACCACTGTTTTCACACAGTGGACACTTGAGTGATTTGAGTGCATTGTTAGAAGTCACAAATGTTTAGTCAGGTATCATGCAGCAGCGTTCTGTAATAATTAACTGAAATAGTGTGTCCTAAAATCCCACACTACTGTACTTTATAAAACAGTAAAAGGTCAGAGAGGCTTACTAAACAAAGATGAACATATGACTCATCTGGCAAAAGGTCTTGTCACATCAGAATGGGTTTAAACTCAAGCAACATCTGTGTTTTTACTCACCTCAGCTTGTAATGAATCAGCCATCGGGTGGAAAAGTGGCAAAAATCAACCAACCAGCTTTAATACAACTTGTAATAAGATTCCAGTTCGGACCAACAAAAGGAGGAAGAAGCAGATTAATGAGGACTGGAAGCTTGAAGGCTTGGAGTGTTTTGAGAATATCAAATGTGTAATACTGATCTGCCTTCCAGCTGTTCATCAGTACGAAGCTGGTTGTTATTGTGTAATATTTGTTACTTTTGTAGTGAAAACACTGTACTTTTGTCTTCAGCATTAAACAAGTGGTGATGGATATCATTTTTAATACTTTAATTACACAGACGTTTGTTCCAGGGTGTCATGTTTACATCTCTCTCTTTCTCTCTGCACTCTTTAGGGCATATTCCCTAGTTGACTCCAGCCAGGTGTCCACCTTCCTCATCTCCATCCTTCTCATCGTCTATGGCAGCTTCAGGTGAGTGTCCATAAATAAATAATCAGCTTTCAAGAGGATAGCGGCCAATGATTTTCCAAGCACCATCTCGTTTCCCACATAAGTAAAAGCTAAAAGCCTAAGTATATTTTCCTAAATAGTTCATACTTCAAGTCAGGCCTGTTGCTTTTAACCTGCCATATAACAATTCATGCTTTTCGCACCTGTGTGATATACGTTTGGTCATGAGGGTGCACGCAGACTGAGTAGTCGTCCCATGTGCGTCCCAACAACTTGAGTCCACATAGACTGTCCTCAGGGTGAGCATGCAGAACGTGCATGCACCAGACAACTAAACCAAATGCTTGTTTCATGCACCCCATATATATATACCGTTTATTTCCAAGAGTATGGCTTTGTTCTTGTTAAGCTGTTGCACATGCAGTTTTCTTTTCCTTCTGAGGTTAAGCAGAAACCATGAAACCACCTTAAGGCTCTCTCAGTCCAGGTGTACTCTGTGAAGGAAAGATGTAACATGATTTTGGTAATTTTGAGTAACACAAAAATCTGCAGTCCTGCACCAATGGTGTTTTGTTTCATTTGGTTGCATTAGGATAATAAGCAAAGCACATTTGTTTTCAGGGACCCCTATTATCAGGTAAAGAGCTTCATAGATTTTGATTCTCAGACAGAATTGCTCACCATCTTTTACTGGACATACATAATCAGTCAGGCGTCTGTTTCTCATATAAACCATATTTGTAGTGTAATCTACGATCTAAATAGAAAAGCGTAGAGAGGGTGGTGCCAACATGCTTGCTTCATGCTCACACCATGATACAGGCTAACTACCATGGCAAGAGAAAACAGACAAAAAAATGCCTGAGGCTGGTTGTAGTTATTAGTGTGGAAGTCACAAATGATCAGATCAAGTTGCACTGAGCTCATTCTAGACTGGTGATGTTGCTGCCAGGAGACAAAATCATTTACACTCTGTGTGTTTCCATCCACCTGTTTTTAAGGGCATTTTCAATTTGTGTATTAAAAAAATCCTAAGTGGAAACAAAGGAAGCTAAAAGACCAAAAACTCAATATAACAGAGTTTTTATCTTTGGCCATAAAATAGAATTTATTGAAAGGGAATTCAACATTACTTTAAGCTTCAACTCCCCTGACGAGACAAAAACATCAGGCACAGTGGCTTCAGAAAGTAGTCAGACCCCCTTTTGCACAATTTGTGTTGTAGATTTCATTTTAAATGGATGTGAAAATTGACATTTTTGCCTATGAATCTGCAATCAGTAATCCATAATGGCCATGTGAAACGTGTTTTTAGAAAATTTTAGTTTTATCAAAAACCAGAACCTGAAATGTCCCATTTAGAAAAGCATTAACACCCTAAATATCTCTGGCTCAACACCAGTCAGTCAGATGATGAAGCCTCTTGGATGAGAGGTGAAACGTCTTCGACCTAGAAGTTTAGTCCAGTTCATTCAATACTTTGTAGAATCCCTTTTGACAGCAGTTAGAATTTCCAGTCTTCTTGGCAAAGGCTCTACAAGCTTTTCACACCTGGATTTGGCCTGTTTATCCCATTCTTCCTCCCAGATCCTCTCAAACTCCGCCAGGTCTCTCCACAGATGTTCTGTGGGGTTTAAGTCTGTGCTTTGGCCGGGCCACTCAAGGATAGTCAGAAACTTGTTCTAAAGGCACACCAGCGTTGTCTTGCCTCTAGGCTTCAGGTCATTGTGCTGACGACGTTGCCCCAGTCTCAGGTCACATGCACTCTGGAGCAGGTTTTCTTCAAGGACTTTTGTGTGTTTGGCTGCATGTACGCATCCCTCAGTTCACAAGCACTCTGTTTTTATATCTAAGTATGCAAGCATACAAATAATGTTCTGATGTTTTCTTAACAAGAACGACTAAAGATGACAATGAAAATTTAAAGCGAAGATGCACTTGACCACAATTTCAAGTGCCACAGCAAACAGTCTGAATATGGTTGTAAATAGAGATATTTTTATTTTTTTGAATAAATATGATAAATTTCCATTTTCAATTAAGCTTACAACCCATCCCTGATGGACTAGTGGCTAGGATTCAGCGTTCTCGCCGCTGCGGCCCGGGTTCGGTTCAGGGTTGCGTCAGGAAGGACATCCAGCGTAAAACACATGCAGTTCGTCAGTGTGATGATTCGCTGTGGCGACCCCTAACGGGAACAGCCACAAGTGAAAAATTAAACTTACAACCCAGTTATTTGTTCCAAAAGTGAAGGTGACTAAATACTTTCTGAAGCCATTGTACATGTTGACCACTCAGGTCAGTACATTTTGTATATCATCAAGTGTTCAAATTTTCTACATGGTTTGACTTCATTTTAGGTTTTAATGGCTGTTTTTAATCACATCTCGTTGTACCCTCTTCTCTAGTGGTATAATGACACTCGACTGTTAAATTCGTGCCATCAGTAGTCAAATGTGAACTAATTTGTATTTCCTTCTGCTTATTTTCTGGAAATTTGGTTTAAATTTGCTCTTCATTTGCATGGTAATTTGAGCATAGTGATCAAGGCTTCTGCTCTTTGCACTCTAAATGAGTTTCCAGTCGAAAGCCTTTTTCACAGCAGATATTGTGACTCATCATAGTACAGGTTTTACTAGTAACATAAATAATGATGACTGTTCTATTCAAATGTCCCATTATGTCATGACCATGTGATAATGAACCAGCATGCACAATAACAGGACCCTGAACCAGAGTCTCATACTTCATTGGTTTTATGTACATATATCGTGCTTTTCCTGCTGTGACATGTCAAAGTGATCTCTGTGAGGAAATGATTGTTCACCTTACTTCTGGAAATAATGTTTTAAAAGCATATTTGATATTAGAATATTATTTGAATGGTGTTCAGTACTGTGAAATGGAAACGTGCGCTCATGTGAGCGAGACTTTTTTTTTGGTTTCAGTGTAGTGCCACAGTTGACTTTAAGTTCACAGACCTCCCACTTGAGGCACAGTGTAGTCATCCGTTATTTGGCTATTTCATGTCTATATTTTTCTTTTTCACTTAATTTCTACACTGAATCATCAGTGTAAAGGAACGAAAGATGTTTGTTTATTTATTTTTTAAATCAAACTTCCCCAATGGAAAAATTGAGTCATCTTCCATTGACAGGCTATTTATATGTACGGCATTGCTTTTCAGGAGTTATACTGTAGACCTTCATTCACTGTAAAAGCAGGCTGTGGTTTTTAAGGTTGCGATACCGCCTGCCGCCTACATGCTTTTGAGACTGTGACTGATGCTGATGCCCAACACACTCTCCTGCCCTCTGTTCTCTCCTGCCTTTCTTTCCCTCCCTTCTACAGGTCTTTAAACATGGACTGTGAGAACCAGGAGAAGGATAAAGATGGTAGCCCCTCGACAACGGGGTCTTTCAATAACAGCAACACAAACAACAGTGAGTGTCGCATACATGGAAAACCCTGAAATATACAGTTTTCTTGGATTTACGAGGGATGACTGATGATTGGTTAGTTTCACATCTGCAACATCACTTTGTGTTGTTTTGCAGGTATTCAGACTATAGACTCCACACAGGCTCTGTTCCTACCCATAGGAGCCTCAGTGTCTCTGCTAGTCATGTTCTTCTTCTTTGACTCGGTACAGGTGGTCTTCACCATCTGCACTGCAGGTAACCACCACTCTTGAACATAAAACAGAACAGTTCTTGTGTTATGAGGCTGTTCATTAGGTACACATTGGTGCAGGTCTCTTTTCTACAGTGATTTTTGAAACTTTAAAGACCATTAACTGTCCCATAAAGTTGACAGAAAGTGACTGGCACTGAGCAGCCTGGGTGCGTTAGGCCTTTGGGCTCACTGCCGTGCTCTGTTTTTCTCCTCAGTTCTTGCAACAATTGCTTTTGCATTCCTCTTGCTGCCAATGTGCCAGTATCTGACCAGACCCTGCTCCCCACAGAACAAGTAAGGAAATCACATGGATTCTTTGTGTCTTTGAGGATGTTTGTTGTTGTTTTAACAAGCTGCTCTGTGTTGTTTTATAGGTCTTTTACATATATTCAGAAAGCTCTTTGATTCACTGTATTCTTCTCAATTGTGCAACAATAGACAAATCTCAGTAAAAAGGTGATATAATCACTTTGGAAAATAAAACTGTCAGCAATGTTTAATGCTGCTGTGAGTAAGTGGGAAATCTATTTAGTGATTTGGGTGAACTAGCCCTTTAACATCTGCCTTTTCACTTGGTGCATACAAATAATTTTTAATGGCCCCTGGGCCCAGGTCTCTGGACATATCCTCTGTTTGTGTTTCAAGTTACAGTAAAGCACAAGGACTCGCCCAACAACACAGTCTACCTACTCAATAACCAATACGAACACCTCCTCTCTAGTTGCAGATTCAGAGCTCCTCAAGTTTCATTAAACCATTGTCTGCTTCACAGAGCCAGTAATAACCCGACTACAAACCCAAACTCTAATGTTCAGTTTATTACTTAGTGTATCTTGACATGGTCTTGAACAACAGCTGCACAAGCTATATTTTGCATATTATGTCTCTCGGGTGTATATTCAAATAAAATCCAGATGACATTTTTGACACCCCTCATCCACACTGAGTGTGTTTTAAAATTTGTTTTTACATACATCTCCCCTGGACCCCCGTGTTTCATTTTGTTTTTTATGCTTAAGTTTTCTTTTTCCTCTGCCACCTTTAGTTAAGCGTAATCTCCACAGACAGATGTTTAAATCACATAACTCTCCACTTGTTTATTGTTGCAAACTTTTTCCTTGCATCTGTTATGAATGATTAGGCTCCTGATGCAGCTCTTGAGCTTTTTTTGTCTCACTTTAACTCGCCCTCTGTAGCGAGCTAGGGAAAATCAGTAAAATCAATTAACCATAAATGAATACACCACTGACTTCTTCCTAATGAGCCTATATAAAAACAGTTTTTGTCCAGAACATTTCTGGATTCCTGTCATTCTGGTGAAGACTCTTTGTCCGGCTGCTGTCCTGTTGACATTCAGACATTTGTTCTGATGATAAAGACACAGAACTTGCTGGTAATGTCTCACTTTGAGTGTGGATTCCCAGTTAGCCATGCGAGCATGTCTTGGTTTTCTTAGGCTACATGAAAATCAGGGTCTGCCACTTTCCAGTCTTGGGGGAGGTGGTAATGTACCTATGGGATTGATGGTTTGTTTAACAAAGAAGAATAACTTCTGGACTTTAGCTGTCAAGTTACAAAAATAGCAGTTTGGGTAGCATTAGCTAATAGCTGCTCGCGAACTACCCAAACGCATGGATGAATCTTTTTCTGTGAATTACAAACAATACAAACGTTTTGTGTTCACAAGCATACACTCACTCCATTTGCTTACCCAAGCAGGCCAGAGTGTTCTCATCCTAATTGTTCTTAACACATCAGTGCAAATATTGCAGAGATGCAATAAAAAGGTGTCAAATGTCATCTGGCTTTTATTTGAATATACATCCGAGAGACACAATATGCAAATATAGTGGTAAAATAGTGTATGCGCCTGTATGTTTTTGCTGGTAGCACTTTTTCTTATGAATAGATCCATGCATCTCCTATTTGTGTTTATTGCAGGATTTCATTTGGCTGCTGTGGGCGTTTCACACTGGCCGAGCTCCTGTCCTTCTCCCTCTCTGTCATGCTGGTGCTCATCTGGGTGCTGACTGGACACTGGCTTCTCATGGACGGTGCGTCAGTCTGTCATGTGTCAGTGTGAATGCAGCCATTTGCTCCATTCATCAGAATTCATCACACATCAAAGAGCTGTTTCAAGTTTCACAGAAAGTATTTGTACAGCAGGTGGTGTACCATGGGGATCTGCAGATTAGGCTTGTTTCTCTGTGGGGCAGTGGGTGGTTTATATTAATGACATTAATGGAACAATGATGAGCAGTGTCGAAGTACCAGCACAGAATGATTATCCAAGTAGCCAACTATTAGAAAATGTGTGCGGGGGCGTTAGCGCTGTTAGCATAACTGCTAACTGTGATGCTAGTAGGATAAATAAATTAATAAAATCAATAATAAAATTATTTAAATGATAAATAAATGGGATCTTGTAGGGGTGCTTTGGGACTATGGGGCACCGGGGCCGTTAGTACGAGCCATCTAGTCCTTGTATAACCGGAATGAGAGTTGTTTCCGCGTACTCAACAGTAAGTCAAACACGTTCTCAGGTTGTCCCTTGTCACCGATCCGGTTTGTGATTTTCATGGACAGGATCTCAAGGCGCAGCCGGGGGGGAGGAGCATGTTTGGTTTCGGGACATCAGAATTGCATCTCTGCTTTTTGCCGATGATGCGGTTTTGTTGGCTTCATTGGACTGTGACCTCCAGCACGCACTGGAGTGGTCTGCAGCCAAGTGTGAAGTGCAACATGAGCAGAGAAATTTCATCTGAATCATCTGTCTAATTAATTAGGCTTGTGTGCAGAGTGATTTTATTTTTTTTATTATTATTATTTGCCGTGTTGCTATTTCTGCTAAAATGTAGAATTTTGTTTCTAATTGTCATGTGTCTTTTCTCTCCCTAGCTTTAGCCATGGGCTTGTGTGTCGCCATGATAGCCTTTGTGCGGCTTCCCAGTCTGAAGGTGTCTTGCCTGCTCTTGTCTGGACTGCTCATTTATGATGTTTTCTGGGTAGGAAATACTCTCACAGATGACATACAAGTCACTCAGCAAAGAAGCATACAGTCTGAGGACACACCCGTATTAAACAAGTCTTGTGAGCTTATGAAAGGCTTTAGATTTGTTTTTAACATACCCGAGCAGCATGTTTGGAAGAAGCTGAGACATGAGCATTCAAGAACAGAAATTTTAAGGAAATGAATCAGAATTCTAAGAGGAGGGTGGGCATGCTACGAAGGCCAGCAACTGACTTCTTGAGCCAAAACTGAGATGAACATCACAGTTTGATTTGTGAATTTAAAAACACTGAAGTGAAGCTTGTCTTCCTCTGGCACAAGTCGATTTAGATGTGGTTTATTAGCCATATCTCTACCACTGCTTTGGATCAGTGCCTGTATTGAGCGTCAAACAATAAAAGTAATAGCCACTTAACAGCAGAGTGGAGGAGAAGGAGAGTCCTACAAATGATTACTTTAATATGAAGGTGGGCATCAGTCAGTTAGTGAGTGACAGAAGCAGGAGTGTTTTGCTGAACTGAAGTGTGTACATCCAGAATTTAATTAAATCACTGAACATAAATCAGCTTAGATCTTGATTTGTGTGCAGCAGAGCTCAGGAGGATCCAGAGCACATTCAGAGCATCTTCTGTGTCATTCAGATGTTATGATTGTTCAAATAGTTGTTCCTCTCAGCTTTCCCCTTTACAAAGAAATGTCATATATAACAGAAAAAACCACATTTTCACACATCAATACTTCTGGTGATGTTCTGCCAGCGACTACAGTTTCTGTAATTGCTCTCATCCTTCCTGTGTTGGGCTCGTAGCAACCTGCCACCACAACACTGCTATCAGTGTTTTATTTCCCCACTGATACTGACCATTTATGTTCCCACTGTTATAATAGACAGACATTAGGTGAATGAATGTTTGCTGTTTGTTTTTTGGTTGGAAGTGCACGCAAGTCACATTAACAGCAAATTGCAGTAGCAGAACATTTCGAAATTTCTGTTCTAGTGCTGAAAGTATTGACAAGAAATGAACTTGGTTACACCTTCATAAAACTGAGGATTTTGTGTTACTCTTCTCAGCTCTGTGATCGGCTAAATGACCTCCTTGTATTTCCCTTCAGGTGTTCTTCTCAGCCTACATCTTCAATAGTAATGTGATGGTCAAAGTTGCCACTCAGCCTGCTGAAAATCCCATAGACGTTCTGTCCAGGAAGCTGCACTTGGGGCCGGGGATGGCCCGTGACGTTCCCCGCCTCTCACTGCCTGGCAAACTGGTCTTTCCCAGGTAAGACTGGTGTAATCATGTGGTTTGCCTCTGCTGTGTGTCTGTGCTCTGAAACATAGGCATTATTCAGTCGTTTAGTCTCACTTCATTACTGTCTGTTCTAGTTTCTAAGGATTAGTCTTTAGCTGTGCTGTTGGCAGAGCTCTTGAAATAGCACTGCTCATCTGTCTGTCGGTCCAGCGCTTTGGTCTTCAGCAACAGATCTTAACCATTTTACTGTTTTCAATCATGCAGTTCCACAGGAAGTCACTTCTCAATGCTGGGAATAGGAGACATTGTGATGCCGGGGCTGCTGTTATGCTTCGTGCTGCGCTATGACAACTATAAGAAACAAGCAAACGGGGAAGTCCCAGGACCGGGGAATATGTCTGGACGCATGCAGCGCGTCTCCTATTTCCACTGCACTCTCATCGGATACTTTGTGGGTAAGCAAGCAGTCGATGGGAGGGATGGATGCAAATGGTCAAGACCGTTTTGTTTCAGTGTTAAGTATGTTTGGGGGTGATAGTTGCAGGTGTTTGGATGCCTTTGTTTGGACATGTTCTAAGACACATTATATCAAATTCGTAGTGAACTTAAGTTTCCCATTCTTCCACTTTTGAGGATTTAGTTTTAAAATAAACATGTTGTTGACGTGTGCTGTTTCTTCAGGACTGCTGACTGCCACTGTGGCCTCCAGGATTCATCGTGCTGCTCAGCCCGCTCTGCTCTACCTGGTGCCCTTCACCCTGCTGCCTCTGCTCACGATGGCCTACCTAAAGGTACAATGAGGAGGGCAGGATAGCAGCAGTTACTTGTTTGCAAGAAATAAAAGTTGAGCTGTGGCAGTGTTTTTTAAAATTCAGCAGTAAATGTAAAGGAAAAAATGGGGGAAGTGTCAAAAAGGAACAACCTGCAAATATTACACTTGGACTGATTGTGGTTTTTTCTAGTTCCGCTCTCCTACTTTTCTTTATTCAGCTGTGTAGCTAATCTGATAGTTGATTGGAATTATATAATTTACTCACACATACTGTTGCATGCACAGTTTTTTTTAGACTCTTGTGAAAATGTGTCATGTAATAAAAATGGTTATTACTGTGAAATTCAAAAACTCAGTATGGCGCCTTGTCTGTATTTCATCACTTTCCTCATCTCACAACTTGGAATATAATGAAAGCCCATATGCACAAGAGTATAAATGGATGAGTTTTGTTATGTCTACTTTAACAAAGCGTAACAAAATGTTTTTGTGACTGACTGCCGGGTGTATCAGGAAATATTTGAATCAAGAGCCTTAAACTGTGTCTGTGCTCCACAGGGGGATTTGCGGCGCATGTGGTCGGAGCCTTTCCATACCAAGACCAGCAGCTCCCGCTTCCTGGAGGTATGATGCACCTTGGGGTAAATGACCAGCATGGGGAGGACCGCGGATCCTTTCCCTTAATTCGAGGGAAGGAGAGAGGACGCACTCACAGTGAGGCCATGTTGTCATCACTTGTTCATGCTTTCTGCCAATCTTCTGTGAAAACCCTCAGAAGGACACCAATGTGTGGATCACAATGCCCCGACATGACTCATCTTATGTCCCCACATCCTTTGTTTCATCTCCGCTTCCTCTTTTCTGTTTATTTCCTCTTCATTATAGCACATCCTGCCTGTGCCGTTTTTGTTCTACCCCCCACACTCGCCTCCCCCTCTCTATAGTTGGTGTCATTTGCTTCTCCCTCCCACAGCCCACTCCATTCGTCAGGCCTCTTCTCTGCGTTTTCCTTCTTTCTCTGCATCTTTAATTTCCTCTGCATCTCTGTTTGTCACCCAATCAGATGAACTCGAGGGCAAGGCCTCCACCCTTTTTGTGGACTTGCGGCTGTGAGACATGGCTGGGGTTTATATATATATTTTTTAGCATTGTTGTGGTCATTATTATTAATATTAATATTATTATGGACCGATTTAAGCAAACGGAGAAGAGGTGGAGTCTTGCAGCAGCACAGGACAGTGTTCAGGAGCAGCGACACAGTAAAGAAGTCTTCCCCCTCTATCTGTCTCCCTCTTTCTTCCCTTCATCTGTCCCATCACCCCTCAGGATGTGCTCCCACCTTTCTCTGACTCTCTCTGCACGCCCCACCCTCCTCTCTGTCCATCTGCTGTCCTCATACCCCGCCCTCACAGATAACTATGTATTTTATTTAGAAAAGTTTTATTCTTGGCATATACAGAAATGATGCATTATAAATCGTAAAGCTGCCCCCAGTGTTTGAGGGGCCGCTTCTATTTGTATATATGTGTACACATGTATTTGCGGTATCTTGAGTTTGTATTTGTGTTTGGGAGCATGTTTATAAAGGGTGGGAAACTGATGCCAGCCAACAGCCAACTTGCGATCAAGTCACGCTGCCTGTTGTGTCAAGTTGACCGGATAGCATCCATCGTACGGAGGTTGTTTTCTCAAGTTTGTTGACTTGTGTGATTGAAACGTAGATGGATGGAAAAAAGACCATCTTCAGCAGTGGCTGAGTAATAACAAAGTTAGTTTCCTGCTCTGGTGTTAAAGTGTGTGTGTGTGTGTGTGTGTGTGTGTGTGCGTGCATGTGGGGAAACAGGTGAGTGAACAGTTGTTTTACTGGGTTTTAAACTGAAATCACCTATAGTCAGGTTTCCATTGATGTAGGTGTGTTGGGACAGTGTTATAACCATGACATGTCTAATGGAAACAGTCTGTGTTTAATCTTGTAAGAATTATGTAAAGGTTATTCTCAACAGCATCAGTTTTTTTAAATCAATCTTTATATGGACAGGTGCAAACATAAACTTTTTTTTCACATAAGTGAATTAAATTCATTTTAAGGAGTGCTATATTACTGTTCATTGCGAAACTGAATCATGCTGGATTTTGTACTCTTTTCTTTTCATTTCTGAATTTCACATTATAAATTTAAATGTATTATGGCTATGAAAACACTAAAATCATCTTATTTCAGGTCTCACATCTATAAATGTCTTGGCATGAGATCAGATTTTCTGTATTGACGACAGACAAAAGGTCATTGGAAACTTATCGGCATCTGAACTTTTTTAATTGTCAGTGTTTGACCACAGTCAATGAAGACCTGACTATTGTGAAGGTTTGGACTTAAAGCCTGGACATGAGGGTCAATGGGATACTGTGATTAGATTCATATGTCGTTACAGATGAAGCTTCTTTGAGTGGACAGTTGTGTGTGTGTGTGTGTGTGTGTGTGTATGTGCGCGCAAGTGCATCATTATGTCTGTTTGGACCTTTGGAGGGGAGAAAATCAGTTATGCCCTTAAAATCAAAAATGGAAATTAGAAATTAAAGATAACTCATAGGATGTAGGATGTTTTTACTATCACCATTTGATACTTGGTAGTCTTAGTCTTTTTGTTTGTTTTTTTTTTTCGGTCCTTCCTGTTTTGTGGTGCTCGTCAGTTAATATTTAATGTATACTGGAAAAAGTGCAATTGAGTGCACAGCAGGAAGTCTGAACGGTGTACTGACACAATTTGCAGGCTTTTTTTCTTACTTTTTTTATGCTATCTGGCCGTGCATGTTAAGTGTACAGTGTATCATTTCTCAGACTACTGGGCTACCGCAGTTTGGAATCTCTGCTGGCCGACACTGAGGCACTGGACCTGTGAGCTTGTGTCAGTGGGTGGTACAAAGTCTTCAGGTCAGAGACTGTGATTGGTCAGCTCTGACCTCTGACTGGTTCACAGGGACTGAATATTATGACCTGAGTTGCGTCATGTTGGGACCTTCGGCCTCCCACTCGTTGCAGTTGTCTAAACTCGGACAGTATGGAACCCCAATCACCTCTTCATGGACATGGAAAGAAAATATATAGATTTATATACATATATACGTGTGTGTATATATACATATATAAATAATGATGAAGATGATCATGGTGATGATGGCTGTTTTTTTTTTTTTAAATAGAAAATTTATTTCTTTTTACTCCCTTGTTTGTAAAGTTTTATTTCTTCAGTGCTTTAGTTTTTATGTTTCCTTCCACATCTTCTCCCCTCCAGCTGAGGACTCAAGCTCTGTTTCATTGTTAATATGACTGAATGGATTCTGTATAGAAAACTGGTGAATAAAATTAAAAAAAGAACTGTGTAGTGAAACATGAATCCTGAAGCATTTGATCTAAAACATTTGGTCCCTGTTTAACCCGTCCCTCTGCCCTTTCCCCTTCTTTCCCTCCTTGTTCAGGATTCTGCTGTAAATAAACATGACTAACTGTAACACCGGGTTGTCTGTTTCATCGGGTTTATTAAAGCCTCCTTTGCATCTGATCAGGAGGTCTGTTTAACATACATTAAGCACTTGCTGCTAAAACTAAGAATCGTCTTGAAGATGCTTAGGCTGTGTATAGTGTAGGCTGTGTCACACTGTAGGATTCTGTCTAGGTCTACTAGATAGAATTGTTTGCACCTTTTCAAAATAATCAGAAATAGTTGTATGTCAAGCGCGTGTTGTTCCTTTAATTTGTAATGAAACTCGTCTGTAGCAATCAACGGCCTCTTGCAACATAGAGAGGTTGACTCAACATTTGTGTGGTGTGGACACACTGAGCATGGCGAAAAGAAAGAAGAGCAGAGAATTGTCTGAGGTCAAAGGTCAAAGTGTTTATTTGTCATATGCACAGTTAGGAAACGTGTTTCCCTGTACAATGAAATTCTTTGCCGTCCACATGAATGCCACACAATACAAATGAAATATAAAGTAGATAAATAACACAAAATCTAAGGCACTTTAAGCAGCAAATGCAGCAATATAATAAAAATATATAAGAATATATAGTAAGAATGTACGCTGCATGGGAGCAGCATGTGCAGCAGTCAACAGTCAATGTGCAATTGTGAGAACGACGAAAGTGGAAACGCCTGGACAATCTAAAGGCTCCAAGTCCATCTCCAGAGATCTGGCTGTTCCTGTGTCCACTGTGCACAACATTGTCAAGAAGTTTACAGCACATGGCGCTGTAGCAAATCTCCCTGGACGCAGAAGAGTGAGAAAAATAGATGACAGATTGCAATGAAGGATTGTTTAAATGGTGGATAAAGACCCTCGATCACCTAATTCAAACTGACCTGCAGGCACAGGGTGCAACAGTGTCAGCTTACACTATCTGTCACCATCGGAATGACAAGGGACGCTATGGTAGGAGACCCAGGGGGCCCCCACTGCTGACACAGAAACATAAAAAAAGCTGAGTGGAGTTTGCCAAAACTTACCTGAAGAAGCCACAGTCCTTCTGGGAGAATGTCCTGTGGACAGATGAGACTAAAATAGGAACTTTTTGGTTGAGCACATCATTCTACTGTTTTCAGAAAATGAAATGAGGCCTTCAAAGAAAAGAAGAGGGCCCCTTCAGTCAAACACGGTGTAAGCTGTTTGATTGTTTTGGGGTCACTTTGCGGTTTCAGGCACTGGATGTCTTCACTGTGACTGCCAGTGAATTCTGGGGCACAATGTAGGGAGCAGTATCAGAAAGGTGGGTCTCTGTCAGAGGTCATGGGTCTTACAACAGGACAATGACCCAAAGCAGACTTCAAGAAGCACCAGAAATAGTTTCAGACAATGTGCTGGAGAGTTCTGAAGTGGCCAGCAATGAGTTCAGATCACAGAGCACCTGTGGAGAGATCTCAAAACAGCTGCTGGGAGAAGGAACCCTTCAAATCTGAGACCTCGAGCAGCTGGCAAAAGAAGAGTGGTCCAGAATTCCTGTAAAGAGGTGTAAGAAACTCACTGGTGGCTACAGGAAGGAACTGATTTCAGCTATTTGTCCAAAAGGTGTGCTACCAAATATTAAGTGGAAAGTGTCTGGAAAGTAATTCTGTCCCGTCCATTTTTGGAGTTCTGTGTGGAGTGTATCACATTTGGCCTTTTGTCCCTTCACCTTTTTTGTGTTGTTCCAATGCAAACAATAGAAATAAACATGAGAATACCAAAGAATTTGTGATTGGAACAATGTGGTGTGCTATCTGACAGAAATGCAGGGGTGCCGATTTTATTGGCCATGACTGCAAAACAACCACTGCCTGTGTGAGCAATTTTTGCTGTTCACAGCTGAGTGTTCTAATGAAATGTATGCATTGGAAAGAGGCTGCAGTGTATTGTAGTAGCCAGCCAAACATCATCAGCCCCTTCTTACCAGCCCTGTTTCTGTTATGATGGAGTCTATAGAGTCTAGCTCTAATGTGTATTCAACCTTCTCCAGCAGATGGCGACACAGTACAAAAATTTTAAAACCCCCAGAGAATTATCAAAGGCCTGATGAAGTTTCTGTACCCAAACACACCGTGCTCATTATGTATTTACCTTAAGTATGGAGGTCTCAGAATTTCCACCATCACACAGTCTTTACAGCCAAAATACAAACAAACCACAACCACAATAAAAGTATAAAGTTCATACTTCCACGGTGAGTCTTCTGTGACATAGCAGCAGAATTATAACAGTAAAAGAAAGAAATCAGTGCTTTCTCGTGCAGTTAACTGAAACAAAAGGCTCATTACAATAAGATAATTGGTTCCTCCGGGGCACCGGGGAGAGGTCTTATGAGCCTTCATGAGAAAATGGCTGCCTCAATGACAGACCAAAGCTGCTGAGTCAAGAGTTTATAGAGAAGCTGCTGCAGAAATGCTGAATTCTGTTCTCTGAGTTTGTATTCTACATGTCTGCGGTGGATATGAAGCCTTTTGTTCATCTGATTCGCTTTAGCCGGCTTCCAAAAAACAGCCAAATGAACAAAGATGTCATGGATAGGGGAGTTCATTTAGGAAACACAAGCCATGGTTTAATGTTCAAAGAAATTTTTGATGGATGGGTGAGCTGGGTGGTGGGGAGATGAGGAGCTTGACACTGGGTGGATGGGGGTGGTTGGAAAGGTCAGCGAGGTCAAGGCATGCAGAGTCCTCCCCTCTCCACCTATTGGCCGGAGCGGCCAACGAGTCCTGTGCAGCTTTGAAGTGGACAGAATTCCACCACAGCCATGAGGATTGTAACATGTCATTTGTAAGAAATTTTGGCGAGATGGTCCTAAAAACAGAAAGGTTGGCCCACGCCTGGAATGCAGGGTTTTGTATTTAGACGCACTCATTACAGACAGACAGGTGATAGTTTTTCTAACTCACAGGACTTTCAGTGTAGAAATGTAATTTTGTGGAAATGTGTATAAAAAGATGCAAAAGACATCAAGAATATTTCCTTGAGATAAAATTGTGCAGCTATAACAACAAGAGGTTTGAGTATTTCACTTAGTGAAACCCACACATAGCTTAAATTAGGAGATGCAACAAGCCAATAAAGATTTTATACAGTATAATGCAGTTGGAAAACAAAGATTTGTCTCACTTTAAAGAAGGAAAAGGGGAAGTGATGGATAAAAGACTGCACTTCCAGGATCTTGCACAACAACAGCAGCAGATGTGTATTCCACTCTAACTGGTAGATATGTCACTGGGGAAAGCTCATCATAAAATTCAAAGTTAGTAGCTCATGAATTCGCCAGGTGGTTTACAAAGTGCTGGTAGTGGCCCCTGCTCATGTTAATGGCAGAGAGGTTCCTTCCCCTTCTTCTTCATCTCCTCTCTCCCAACCAAGCATTCCTGACTTGTTTAAATAAG
>NW_018127955.1:512029-515878 GCF_001952655.1 Monopterus albus
TCTCCAAACCAGTCGTTCCTGACTGGTTTAAATAAGGCCCGCCTGCCTGACTGGCTGCGAGTGGATTCCCCTCTGGCCCTTTGCCCTTTGACCTGAAGTGCATTCCGTATGTAAAGTGAGGAATTCCTCTGAAGTTCAGTTAATGTGGTTGATTTTTTTTTTTTTTGTCCCCTGGACTCTGCTCATGCACTCACCTCAGTGGAAAACGAGCTTATACATTTATCAGATGGCTATGAGTTAGTGATGAGGTTTGTTGTTTATCTTGGGTGGTTCAAAATCAATATCTACCACCAACAGATGTGGAGCTTCAGTAAACCTCTCTAATAATCCTGACTAATGGATTTAATGAAGAATGGTGTGTTTGAGGTTTGGAGGAGGTGAAGGTTGTATGGTTCTTCTGTTAGTTGCTGCTCCTACACCTGAGGAACATGGTAGCAGTCATGTTAGCGTTAGTCTCATGTAAGCAAGCCTGTGTAGAAATGTTTCTATTTGGCAATTTAAAGATTAAACCAATGCAAAAAAAAAAACCCATACACAATTAAAGGAAGAAAGATTAGTGCTTAATTTCTACAACAAATCTTGTGACAGACCCCAGCGGTGGATGTGTAAAAATAACAATAATCATCATCATTATAATTTTTCTTTAATTCTGACCTAACTAAACCCTAGTGTGTACAAAAGTACTGAAGTGGTCCCGCGTGAACAGGGCTTTTGCTGAGGGTGTCAAAATACAAAAAAATACCATGCAACAATGTTCTCACACTAAATACAAAAATATTTAAGATGTGAAGTATGTTTAATATTTGAAGTATGTGAACTTTCCACGGAGATGTTGTTTTTTTGCCACGTTTTACTTTAACTTCACTACATTTATTTGATGGCTGACTTTTCTTTACATGTCCACATTTTAGATACAGAACCAACAAATCAAATATGGTCCCTTTTAATAGACTCAATGCTTCCACAGCATGTGAAGTAGCTAAAATTATCCCAACTGACCACCCACAATGCATCAATGCCAACATCCATAAGAGGCCATTCAACATAGTTTGTGCTTTTACTTTTGATAGTTCAAGTATATTTTCCTGATAAAACTTTACTTTTAATTAAGCAAATTATTGAATACAATCATTTTACTTGTGGCTGAGTTTTTTTTACACTGGGATATTACTACTTTTTTCTTTTTAAGCAAAGAGTCTATGTAATTCTTCCACCACTGAGGTGGAGTCAGGAAGTATCAAGGTGACCTAACTGCCCTACCACTGTTGAATTACTTGGGGTCTCCAAACAAAAGAAAATCAAAAGAAAATGTGCTGTTGTGCACATGCTGTGAAATTCTCTGCCTTTAAAAAGCAAGACGTGAACACTTCTCATCAGATTTCCCAGGTACAATCCCAGCTGATGGAGAGCATGCCGGTGCTCCTGAATGAAGACGTGCACCTGAATGAAGACGGATGGAGGCTCCTGTGGGGTTGTGCGATGGGAGCCCTGTGTACTGTTGGAGACGCCGTTAAAAGGCTGTGCCACCCACACAGCTGGAATGTCATGCATGCAGTCCATAGAGTCTGTTTCAAGAGGGAGGCAGAGGGGGGAGGAGGTGAGGTGGGGAGGGGAAGGGAGCCCTTTTTAGAAGACAGCAGCTCAGTGCTCGAGGTAGGGTTAACTACTACTACTACTACTCCTACTTCTTCTTCTTCATGAAAAAGACGAAGCAGAAAACCCTCTTCCCACCCACCAAAACCTGCTCCATTAGCCCCTTTTTTTCTGGGAAATTATTGCTGATGAGCCATCGCGGTTGTTTGGTCTTCAAGCTTGTGAAAGGAGAGGGGAAATGCAGAGAGAGACATGAGATGGAGGGATGGGGGTTGGGAGAGGTTAAAGGGCAGAGGAAGAAAGGAGGTACGTTTTCAGAGGATGGGAGGTTGAAAAAAAAAGAGGGAACAATAATTCCCATGTTTAAAAGGCTTTTCACATCCCCCATGACACCTCACACAGGCAGCAGTTTGAAGTCAGGCCTCTCAGCAGGGAGTGCTGGTTTGTGGCACCTTCCTCTCAGGCTTATTTTAACGAGAACCATTTTCCAAAACATAAAACTGATCTTTTGTCTTTGTTTTTTTCTCGTTTCTTTGTTTACACACTTCCAAAATGATACACCTTAAAATATTCTATTAACTTTTGAGTAAATAGAAATTGAGAGTGTCTTTTTTTTTTATTGTTTTATTTAAAAAAAATTAATACAAATTTAAAAAACATTTTTTTTATATATGCAACCAGACAGGAACACTTTTGCAAAATGAAAGAAATCTTTTCCTAATTTTAGGATCACAGTGTTAAAAGAAATATATTTGTTTAAACTTGCTGATTTGGTGAGATCACATAAGTTACAGGAACATATCGAAATAAGGAAAGAAAGTGAAATGTTAAATACTTATAAGAATTATTATTCCAATCGTAGGCCTGTTTTCAGTAGATGCTGTATTTTCAATTTGGAATTACTTTATTAATCAGATGTAAAATTTGAAAACGTTACTTTTGTGTAGTGTGTTTAAACTTGTGAAAATAGCCTAATAAAAAACCGAAAGCAGCATTTAAATAAAAAGTACATATTTGAAATGATGATGTGAAATTGCTTTCATGTCCTCCCACTGTGGACTTCAGGCATGTTTCAGAATTAATCTTTAATGATTTTTAATGTTTTGCTGCCAGCTGACTGATATTCAGAAGCAGGAATTATTTCCTTATTTAAACAATGAAAAACATTAAATCTAAATTAAACACAACTGAAGTTTAACATATCTTTAAATATGTTCAAACCACAGGATAATGACAGCAGTGAAAACAATTAATGACTTTTAAAATCCCCTTTTTTGGGGGATTTATTTTATAAGTGTATATATGATTGTTTTAACATTTTAATTGTACCAATCTGAGGGGAAATCTTTTAAAGTTTGTTGATTTTATTTTTATCAGAGTGGATAATAATCTGTGAATGCCGTTTCATTGACTTTATTCATCTCCAAAGGCACAAAAACATATTAACAACCAGTCATTTTAACAAATAAATTATTCAGATCATACATTAGTTGTGCTGCCTGCCCTGCCTTTTCATAGTAGAAAGATTTTAACAAATGTGTCTTGATAAATGGAAAAGCAACAGTAGCAGTTCAACCTAGTCTTTTTAAATACTTTTTAATCACTTCTTTAACATTTAAAGGTTTATGAGGAAAGTGGGAATGATGTTCTTGTGGATCATGATTAATTTTGATCCTTTTTGAAATCAGATCTTAACTAAATTCATCCTGAATCATTTCATTAGTTAAATTGCTTTTTGAAATAGTTGAATCTCAGAAATCAATCCCATTTAACCTGATGTGCAAACTAGCTGCAGCTTGTTCCTGTCATATGGATTCATTTCACACTCTCTGAAGACAAATAAGGATCAGCAGTGTCTGTAGATGTTCATGGTGTGTTCTTCAGATTCACTGAGTTACGACCTTCCTTTCTGTCCATTTTATTACTTTGTCAGGGAAGAAACATGTTTTAACAACAGTTATGCAATTAGATTAATAACTCAATGTCTCATGTTCATTTCAGAAGTGACCTTTGCTGTTGTGTCAGAAACTTTGACAGGACACTTTCAGTGCAGTTTGAGGAGAGTCACCGGGAAAAGCCTCTGCGTAAAGAGGCAAAGTGGGCATCAGTGCGCCAGCCCTTCACCGGAGCCACCATGCCATGTTGGACCAAACATTTTTTGCCGACTGGCTGCACAGTCAGATCCCTTCAGAGTGGGCTGGGGTCGTCTGGGTGTGTGGGGAGTAGAGAGTGGGCCCTCTCCCACTGGATAATGCC
>NW_018127955.1:515929-516983 GCF_001952655.1 Monopterus albus
AATGCCAAATTTCACAGCCCGCTACTCCTCTCTGTGCGTCAATCAAAGCTTCGCAAGGGGCCGAGGCGCCCATTGGGTCCGCCTCCAGCACCGTGTGCGTCTGAACCAACTACGGATGCCTCAGAAACCATATCATTAGTGCTCACTCTGCATATTTTTACTCAGACTGTGTACTTTGCACAACTTTTATAACGATTTTAATTAGTTTACTGTAGTTGTTATTCTAATGAAGCTTGCTTATCGTGCATGATGAGGAGGGACATTATTTTTTTATTGAAAGGTGACATCTATGGCTACATGTATATTTATATCAAAATCGATTATTTAAATATTTTAGGCCAGGTTCTCGCTGCCTGTGTGAGAAGATAACCTCCGCGTAAAACCGACGGCATTACTGGCCCTACCTAGGCCAGTTAAAGCCTAATTATCACCCCCCTTTGTAACTGCACAGTAGGTTTTGGCACCAAAAGCAAATAAAAATAATGAATAATAAAGCATCTAGATGCAGCGAGTGGAGGTGATGAGAAATTTGTGAATGGGACTCATGGAATCAGGTATTCGTTGGACGGTGTGACGCTTCCCCAGCGCGCAGCCAATCCCGTGCCCGCTGGAACTGTCGAACACGCCGAAACCAAACCAATGGCTCACCATATAGCAAAGACTAGCGCAAGAAGAGGCCAATCAGTGGGAGGCATGCAAACGAGGAATTTTCTCCGGCAGGCTCTGAATGTCAAGTAGTCAAAGATGGAGTCCGGATCTGCGAGGCCGTGTGCTTGTGCATGGAAGACTTGCGATTTTTCTGACTCTTCGAGCTCCACAGTTTTGATCTGTATTCGCTGCCAGCCTTTTAGGACTGACGGCGTGAACCTCCGAAGCAGCGGACCGTGAAGTGTGGTTTGTGGAGAGGGTTGCTTTTCTTTGTTTTATGGACAACTTTTTCCCTTCTCTTTTTGCCTATAACGGATTGTCCCTCCCTTGGCTACATACTGTTCAGGATTTTGGAGGAGGTGGTTGTGGAGAGAGGAGGGGGGGGGGGGGGGGGGGGGCCACTGGG
>NW_018127955.1:517016-544716 GCF_001952655.1 Monopterus albus
GGAGGAGGAGGGGGGGGGGGAGGTTGTCCACTGTGAGTTGTAGTCGATTTGTGCATAAGTTGTCAGGAGCTCTGTGCAAACTTGGAAGTTGCAAAGATCGAGATGTGAAGATTCGCTGTTTATTTATGCGACCCGAGGGAGGAAAACAGCAATAGGAATTGAGTAAATCATGTGCGCTGCGCATGTGGAAGCTCGCTCCAAAACTTGATCAGGACGCGATTTAACACCTTGTGGACAGATAAACGCGTCCAGCACCTCGTTGGGTTGTTATCGTAGTGTAATGGGTCTCGGAGGGGGTCATTTTCTCGGTGCTGGCGTGCGTGTGCAGCCTATAGACTGTTGTGCAATCTAACAAGTCGTCAGCATTGCACTGAGGGCTTGTGAGCTGGCAGGAATGGCTTGCAGAGCAGATCCAGAGCTCCTGGAGGCGTATAGGCCGCTCACAGAGATGTATGGCGGAGAAAACGTAACGCAAGAACAGGTAAATAAAAAAAAGAACAACACCTTGATGTGCTTTGTAGGATCAGACTGGTCGGACATGAGAAAGCTACACGATGTTCTAGAGATTTCCGGCGTCCCTTTTTCTCTAATGGTATAGATTCCCTATGTTGTGTAACAACGCGTTAATTGTGCAAAGCTGCAGGGCCTACTTTGCTTTCTAAGGGGTTGTTACAGATTATTGTTTAGTAAACCCTCCTTAATGGAGCAAGGCAACTTTTACTAAGTTTTTCTTTTCGTTCTTTCGAAGTCATTTATTTCGTTGGGTTCTGGTTTTGTATTTTCAGCAACAACTGTGGACGCAGAGAGAAGACTAGTGGAATGGTACAAATGCATTTGGTCGTTTAGGTGTAGAAGGTGGCAGCCTGTAGCTCTCTCCAAAAGCGTTGGAAGTGAGTCCCCCCCCGACTCCAGTCCCCCATTTCTCCCCCAAAATTAGAATGCATGTCATTCACAGGGAGAATAGTATGGGCCCACATGCTGGGAAATTCCCATTCTCCCAGGGTGAGAGTAATCAGTGCTGTTTAATTTCGGAAGTTCGTTTAACTCTACTATTGATAAGTTATTGTAACATCTTAACTTTTGTTTCCCTCAGAGGTGTAACCAGTGCTGAAATATTTCTCCTCACTATGCTGATTTCCTGAAGCACAAAGGAGAAAAGTCAACATTTTGCAAACCTTTATGAGTGTTATGTGACCTGACTGTAGCTTGGGAAATAGTTTTTAAAATAAAAGAACACGAGATTAGAATCTATATTAGTGACATTGCAATAAATTTAATTTTTCTTTTCTTTTTTTGGAGAAAAAGGGGCTGTAAAGTTGAGTCACTATGGAGGCTGGTGGTGCCCATGTTCTTGTCCGTTGCCCTTTTTCTGTTGCACTACTGGACATTGAGATGAGCAGTGCAATATTAAAAGGGCATTGGCTGATGAAACAGAGACCCACACTTTCCTTTACTGCCTTAATCCTCAACCTACAGAGAGGGTCCTTAAATCATGTGTGGTAGTTGTTGAGGAAAAAAGTGTCTGCTTACAAGCATCATGATATAAAACAAACAGTCTCCCTTCTGTTACTGTGCCTTATTTCATAGGTGTCATTTTGAATTTGTCATACTTTAGTATATTCCACATTTAACAGCCATTAAACTCCAAAGAAATCAGCTTTCAGGACAATTTCAGTTCATCCAGTTTTTTAACCTCCATAGACAAACAGCGCGGTTGCTTATTTAGATGTAATTGGAGTTCGGCAGAAAGGAATGGCTGTTCCCACGTCCACCTGCTGACACGTGCTGAGGTCAGCTGCTTTGACAATGTTGCACTACTGTACCATCCATTCTAGCAGTGCAATAGTATTGTCATAGCATTTGGCCCCAGCTCCCTCTGTACGGGTGCTAAAGGGCTCGTTTCAAACCAGTTTGTGTAGAAGTGGAGCTAATGACTGATAGCAGGTGGCGGCATAGACCAAACGCCCCCTAAACTGTTTACCCAGTACTGTATTTACAGAAGAGAGTTTACACACATTCATAGGCTCATATAAGCACTAGCGGTTAGTACAGCCAGGTCGGTGCACATTAAGGAAAAAGCCATTTTAAAGTTAGAAAACCAAAATTGATTCTTGTCCAGTTTCTGTGATGGGTCTTTGGTTGGAAATGACTTTTAAATTTACATCACCGGTCATGAAAAATGGGGCTAAATATGTAAAGGTAGCTGTAAATAAAAGGGGGGCATCCAAAGGAGAGATTATGCAGGTAATGACAGATGTAAATGAAAGCAGCAATAGAAAAAGAATCAAAAGTGTAAACTGATGTTTTAATACCTGAACTCTTTTCCTTTATCCTAGATCTTTAAGTTTTCTACATCTTGTTTGTTAAATGAATTCTCTGTTAAATTCACTGTTTCTGTAGTGGAGTTCAGTCCGTTTTGTTGTCGTGACCTGTAGGGCGTTTTGTCACCATACCAAACACTGACTCCCTGTCGCTGATGGTAAGATAAGCAGATGAAAAAGAAAAAAAATGGAGGGAGGAAGGTTAATGTGTGTTTTTGAGCATCCTTAGTGGTAGCAGGTCGATGGGGGAGGGGACGTTTGGGTGGTATGTAGGGAGCAAAGCCCTCACCCCCCTCACATTTCTTTCTTTCTTTCTGCGGTAAGATTAAGTGTCTCAGCTCCCATGCGTGTCTCCTGAACTCTTCAGTAAAGAGGTGTGTTTGTTTTGATGACTCTCAACAGACCTCCCTGGATGTAAATGTTTAACCACATTCCATTTGTTGTTACAAGCTGTGGTAGGACACAAAATTAACACACAAAAAAACTGAAAAGAAACCCAGTTTTGGTGGCACTTCAACGTTTTGGGTATAAGAATGATTGTTGTGAGTGTGTATTAAAGCCAGTTTGTAAAATTCTTATTAATCATGGGAGGGGACTTGAATCTTGGAAGAAGTTACTCCGATGTAAAGGTATATTTAAGTGATTGCACACAAAGGGAAAGCACAAGGAGACCTAAGTCACTGTGTGAAATTCTCCCTGAGCAAAGAACGTGACTTGTTTAGGCTTGCTTGCAATGCTTGCTGGGAAATCCTGGAATGTGTGGAATGGGGGACGGTGGCGCTTCTGTAGTTATCTGACTGCACAGAGCAGCGAGTATCCTGCATTGAAACATGTCAGCGGTGCTGTTTGAGCAGCTTTGGATGTAAATTAGAGAAGCCACAGTGCAGATTAAAGTACAAAGGACACACTAATGAGATAATGACAGCAGCACTTTATTAAGTCCAAAAAAAAAAAAACATTTTATAAAAGTCATGAGTGGATGTGTTTTTATTACAGTGCTGGCTAATTAAGTTTTTTGTTGTAAGAGAATTTGTTGCAAAAGTGTGTTAAGAAGAAAAGTAGTAACACTAATATGGGATAAACAAATGTCAATGCATGTTTGTTTTTAATTATTTGTTCATAGCCATTTGTGAAACATTTCTGATGAAAGAAGCTCCTGTTCTTTGTTTCTGTCATTTTTCTTAATAAAGTCAATTAAATTAATGTATTTAGTTGTTACATGTCTTCTTTAAAAATTTTAAAAAAGCTAAATTTGATGTTTATGAGAAATCAGTTGTTTGGTTATCAGCTGCAGAAATTGGTGCTGTACGTCAGATAGCTGGTCTGACACCATTCTGCCCCGCTGACTGGTGTAATGTACAATTAGAAAGCAGAGAAATAAACTGTGAAAAAAGTTATTACTCTTTGAAAAGGTTTTTAAATCCAGTTTTTACTTGAGCACGGAAATCCGAGGCCTGATATCGGCCTGCTGGCTTCAAACTCTGTTCAGTGAAAATAAATCAACAGTGTGAATGTGTTTTGCTAGTGTTCACAAGCCAGTTGTCATTCACTAACAAATTGTCTCTCAATTATAGTTTGTTTGTAAAAAATCAACAACACAACAACTAATAATCAGCCTAAAATACACTTAACTTAACGTTAAACTTAGGATGTGCAGCCGAGTTTTGTTCAAACCACAAGAACTTTATATTTGGTTATAATAAAAAAACAAAGAAGCTACTGAATAACCACAATATATAAATATACATGTTTGGTGTTATATGTACAAACAGTACAACTGAACTCATAGGGTCCAAGAGTTAGAAAGACTCAAACTAGTGTTACTTTAATGAAGCAGCCTGGATGCTTTGATGGCGTGCCACCTTTTTTATTTTGATAACGGATTTATATTTTTGATGTTGATCACCCGGTTTCTCAATTTCCTAATGTGTAATATTTACATTTTGGATTCCTGTTATGTCCTTTTGTGAACACATTTTTTTTACAGTGTGTTTTATGATATAATCAAATCAAAACCATGTCCAGGGACATCCTCAACAGCCTCTCTCCTTCTCCATGTTCATTACTAAAGGTGTGATCAGGTACTGTATTATCACAGTGACGTGGGCAAAACTCTAAATGGCTGCACAGAGAGAAACTGATACTTTTCACCTCTCTGTGCTGCACAAGTTCGTTCTCTGTGAGAGGACGCCTCCTATGTCACAGTGCAGGATGGTGTATATTTTGTTGTGGGGAGAAAGGGGAAGGTGTGTGTATGAATGCAGTATATGGTTTATTAGAGTAAGTGTGTTAGAGTGTGACCAAAGGACAGTTTTGCTGCTGTGCCGCCAAATTTATCTCCCATCAGAAGGAAAGTCATCAAGAAAAAGGATGAAAGAGTTTTTGTTGAAAATCATTGTTCAGGGTTTCGTTTTCAGTGAGAGTTAAAGATTTCTGAGGCACTGTTTACTACACTCTGGACAGAAGTAAGATGTGTTTGCAGACTCTAGCAGGGCCATGATATATTTTCCATCCCTTCCTAAAGTTTCTTTCAACCTTTGAACCTGCTAAAAAAATCAGCAAAGGTACAAAAGCTAGGTAGGTAGCAGTGAGGCTGGTGTCAGGCACATCACAAGTCTGCTGCACTGTGGCAGCTGAATGGTGTCCAAGGGACCGGAACTGTAGAATCAAAGATCTGGTTACATTTAGATGACTCTGACAAAACCATTCATTGATAAAATAAACAATCAAATGATACAGTGAACGTTTAAATAAAGAGCATTGCATCAAATTAAGCAAGAGAAGCCTTTTACTATTGTTTCATTAGACATTAAATGTCAGACGTCAGTCTATGTGCAAACAGATGATAAACAGATGATTAAAGTACAGATTAAATAGTAGCTTTAGGGCCAATGAAGGCTAAGGATTTGAACAGAGGAGAAACTAAAATATGACCAACTGAATAAAATGTTTTTAAAAAACCGACAACAACAATAAACGCAGGTGACAAGCAGACAATGACAAGGGAAATCCATAGAATCCGAAATAACCCCGACACAGGAAGTGAAATCATCTAGGAAATGTGTGGGTGTTTGTCAAAGCAACAGCATCTCCACTTCTACAAAGACCTCTTGTAACAAAATATAATAAAGCTATGCTGATTTATAAAAAACAATAAATAGATTCTTACACACTTATTGAGTCTTATCTGATGTCCTTAAAAAAACTGGGATGCCCCACACATGAAAAGTTACTTTTCTCTTTTCGCCCTCACATACACTATGTGAACCAAAGTGGAAGCTGCTTTCTGACATCAGCAGAGGCTTCATGTTGATCACTGCCTTGCCAATATCAAAATCAAAGATCAGACCAAAACCTTATGTGCAACGAGCAATTGCTAGTTCACATAATATTTTTCTCCAAAGTGAAATGTGTGTGATGCTGCATAAACAAGCTGTACAGGAGCAGAGCAGGAAAACTGTGATACAGTGCACACTTCAGCCTTGTGGGAACACTGTATTTCCTGTGAGAGAGAAAAAAATTGTACAAACTGACATGTGAGCACTGATACAGTAAGGAAGAGATAGAGAGAGAGAGAGAGAGAGTGTGTGTGTGTGTGTGTGTGTATGTGTGTGTAAGAGACAGAGAGAACAAATTCTCTTTTGCTCTCTTGATAAAGGTTCAGCTGTCATGGGAGCAGGACTATCTGAAGCACAGCGAGAACCAGAGGGAGGTAAAAACTGTATGTACTACAATAATTCACAGGTTTGTGTGTGTTTATGTTGAGTGCATAGTAGGCCTCATATGTTAAAAGCAGTGTACACTGTATGTGGCATTTGGATGAATTTAATGCCTTTGTTGATGAGTGAATGTCCTGATGAATGCTCCTTGTAGTAGCATCTCTTTCCAGTATGACAAAAGCAAGAAAGACTGTGTTGATTAATGGAAATGCAAACCCTTGCATCAGTTCAACCTGCCAGTAGATGAGCTGCAAAGCTGCTGTAAGTGCTGCTGAGGATTCAAACATGTATTTCACTGCTTCCACAGTGACTCACACTAGGGAAGCAGGTCTGCTGCAGGGAAGAATTACTGCCATCCAGTGGACAACAGAGGTAGTGTTAAAGGAAAACAAAATGATGGAAAAAGATCCAACTTGCTCATAGCAACATCTACTATTTCTTGTTTTGGTTTTATTTTTCCAGACTTTACAGCATCTGTCTGTGAGAGATTTGCCTCCATGACATTAATACATAAAAAACACTTAACAGCAACATGTCTTTCCATGAACAGGGTCGTGGTTAGTATAAGAATTATAATCCACAGACCACACTGGATTTTTCACTGGGACTACTCTCTAGAAAATAAAAATCCACAAGGTAAAAACGTGTACTTTCATATTAGCTGAGATCCTGCAATACTGTATACACCATCATGTTTACTTAGAGTTCTTGTACTTCGGTGAAAACAAAGAAAATGAACAATACTTTATTGAAATAATACGAGAAAGAGAAACAAAAAATAGTTCTTCCTTAAAACCATTACACAAAGCTCAAAATTAAAGTGCATATGCATCACAACATATAAATAACAAAGACAAATTCACACTCCTATAAACAGTCGCCCTGAGTCTGTTCCTGCTTTAAATCCTACATGGTCAACTAACTTCACCTATAGGCTTATTTAGTAAACGTTACATGCCATCACATTATATACCCAGCAGGTGGCGCAATAAGTTAGTTTTTTTTTGTAAGGAGGTACATCATGGCTGCAACAAACCTTTCATACATGCACAGGTGTAAACAATCGCCTCCATCAGTGATAAGCAGAAGCACATTGGAGGATTTCTGTAGCTTTTTCAACTGTTCTCCTTCCACTGAAACATCTCTATCAGCTGTCTTCAGCACTGCAACAAAGGAAAATGTTGAATTTTGAATTCTATATATTTTTAACAGAATTCAGATCAATGTAAGTGCATCATAATGATAATAACCTCAGTTTCAGTTCATCGTGAGGTTGTAGTTGGTGACAGGGAGCTCTGATGATGTAATGTCAGAAACTACCTCGTGAGGCATCTGAAAGAGTGAGATGAGGACTGAGCACCATGATAAACTATGAAGGAACACCTTTGCAGGTGGGTGTCTGAGGGAATGGACTGACCAGGACTGGAGGAGCCATGAAGAGGTAATTGAAGGGGTAGTGTAGCAAGTTGATGCAGGTGGAGGAGTAAAGGTCTGCATAACGCAACAGCTGGCTGGCAAACAGTGTCTGTCTGCAGCCACTGCGCAGGAGGCTGCCCATCTGTCCATAGGATATGTCCATCCTGTAGGAAAGCATCTGAAAACAAACAACAACCACATCAGCAAGCTTGACAGGACAGAAGGTGCTAAGGCTCAGCATAGTGACACACATCCTGCTGTGCTTTCTTTTGCATTAATGTATTCACAAAGTATATTTAGTTTTACTCTGGAACGATGTACAAGTTTATCCTCACACCAAATATTTCCTAGAGAAGGCACCAAATGTCTAATTTCTCCCACCACTAATGTCACCTGTTTGTTCAGGGAACGGTTTGATTCTCACCTTAATTCGGGTCTGAATGGCACTGACATCAGGACACGTTTGACTGTCGCCGCCCTGGTGCCTTTAAACCACAGAGAACAATTAACAGCTCCTACGCTGCGTCATTTACTGTGACAGTGTTGTGTGGAAAATACACAATAACATGTTCATGTCATGGTAACAAATGGTTAATAGTGTGTACTAAATGTTAATAAGTCTCATTTGGTCAGGACAATAAGGATTACCAAACATCTAAGAGATTTTCTACTTGTTAAGTAATATTTAGAATAGATCAATTAATAATGTGCTAATCAGCTTCTAATGATTTAATGATCACACACACTGCAATAGAAAATGATTAATTACCAAAAGTATTCTGACAAGTTTAGCAAATTCCTTTATTAACAATGATGAGCTTATCTATGATCATAGATAATCATAAATTAATTTGCATCATCATGATCTAACTGGTAACTATGGGATTATGAATGTTTACTAAATCATAATTATGTAAGAGAAGTGAACTCACTTGTGAAATTCAGCTAAGAAGATGTCAAGATGTTTCATCTCTTCAAACAAATCTGCAAAACCAAGTAAATCATCAAAACTTTGAAAGCCAGCAGATGATGGTACAATGGCAAAATGACGCCTGATTTAAATCTACTTGTTCTCACGTTTCTTCTCCTCCCACACTTGCAGCTCCTTGGTGAGCTCCGGTACGACCAGAAAAGTCCTCCAGCCCTGGCGCTTCTTGGATTTGAGTATGTCACCAAAGATGTGGTCTCCAATGTAGAGGATGTCCTTACCTTTGACGTTCAGCAGATCACAGATGATGTCCGAGGATCCTACCACCAGAAAGCACAAAAGAAGCTAACATGGAAGAGGTATCAAATTGTAAAAGTATTAAAATACATCCACACTCATGCATATGGAGACTAAGAAAAGCTCCAGTAACTGGATTTTAAAGGCAACCCAAGCACCTCACTGTGAAATTTAACTACTTTTGATGTTGTAGTTTGCTTCATGCCCCTTCGTGAATTTCCATTTTTACAATTCCCAGAAGGTCATTTCAAATTGTGCACTTGAAGAAGCATGATTGGAAGCATTTTATTTTATTATGGTTAAAAAAAAAAAATTCTTCAAATTAATTTGGTCCTTTTAGATAAAATAAAATCTCCTCAGGCCAAATAAATAAAGTTACATTTTACTGGTTAAATCCAGACATCAAAATTCATTGTGAAAAGTTTAAACTTGAACACAGCTGCTCATATCACATCCTTCCAGTTTCATGATCCATGAAAAAAAAAAAGCTCAGACGTGTGAGGAGAAACCCCTGACACTCAAATTATTATGTGAGTTTGTGACCCAGATATTATTCTTTAAGAGGAATTTCGAGCCACACTGATTAAGTAAAACATGTAAATGGTATATATGACTTCAATGGTATATAACTGCAACATTAAGAAGTGAGTAGTAATTAAATATTCAGAACCGCACCTCCTGAGTACACAGTTCCATGCTGAAGGTCACCTGTGTAAGTCCCAATCCGGAGCTTTCCTGTGTCCTGTGTCCCAAATACAACACAATACATGTTGATTGTTGCAGTAGTTCAACATTAATATGTTAATGTACAGTATGAGAGACTCTACCACGTCCACTTGTCTCAGCACAGTCCCTCCTGCAAAGAACAGCGGCTTTCTGGTGTCCACAACAATGAGGTCGAAGAAGGAACGCCAGGATGTTTTTGGACTTCCAAACTAAAATGAAAATTAATGTCAAATTCACAAAATGTTCTTAAGTAGATATTATCTATACATTCAAGCTCTTACCTTGGCACTGCTCTCAAGCAGATATGTCATAATGATCTTGATGAAAAAGGGAAAAAGTAAATTGTTAGAATAACTGATCGTGTTGAAAGTCTCCATTGTTTTGTGCTGTTAAGAGTGTTTAATCATGATGCAACAGAAGTTAAGTCACCTCAGTGTAGCTGTAGTCGCTGTTGGTGGCAAGGAAGACCTTGGCTACCTCTTTAATTCTGGTCAGGAGTACAGGGAGGTCCGGCTGCAGAGAACATATTTATTTACACAAGATTTCAGCCATTTTTCCCAAAATACTTTTTGGGAAAATACATCTTGGTGCATAATCTTGTCAGTTTACTCACATCTCTAATGACGTATTTCTCCAAATTCTTGATTGTTTGTTCCTTCAGAATGCCCTATTCCACACACAGATTCATATAGGATTACAAATGGAAACACATCTGCAGTATTTGTCACACAATGTCACAAAGTGACATGCTTTGTTAAATCACCGTGTCGTGGATGTAGTCCACTGCATTACGGACATCATGGAACATGCTTCTGAAGGACATAAGCAAGTCCCCGTGCTGGTAACCATTCACGAGACTGGAAGAAATGTAACAGTGGGGAAATACAGATGGAAAGTTTTTTTTAAACAATAAATTCATCTGTTGATATTTATGCCTGATTTATACATGTGCACTCACTTTGTGTATCTAGTACATCTGGTGAAGAAGTCTACAAGGCAGACATAGAGGTAGGTATCTGCAGAGTGCACGAAAACACAGGTCACTTTGAACCTGCTATTAATGCGTATACACTTACATACGTTTAGTCTTTTAAGTTTGTTTGGAATTCAGACACAAAATGTTAATTTATTCATGGTAGACTAGTTCTGAAGAGGAAAAGTGACAGCCTTAAACAGGAAATATAAATGTGTTTATCAAAGTTTAAACTAAAATGCTATAAAACATGCAATAAATAACAATAGGAAGGTAAAATCTTATACCTGACAGATTGAAGAGTGTGTTAAGAGTGTAATAGCGCTCGGTGTCGTGTCTTTGAATGAACTTGTTGGGGTAATAGTTGTGAATCTCTTTCCTGTTGAACACAAGTATAATACAGGTTAAGGTCTATGTGAAATCTTGCAATTATCTATTAAACAACACAAATGAAAAACAGTTTGTGTTTATCTGGTAAAACATTCCCCACAGCTACAGTCACTGTTAACTGTTTGTGTTTCCCTTCTCAATGAGGATGAATGTTTCCAAACCGAAATAAACTCAAGTCAAGGTTTTAATCAATACTGGTGCATTAACATGTAAGTAGTACCTTAACTAAGCAAATAAATAAGTCCAAATTCACTCAGCATGTCTTTGTAGTAATGATTTTTTATGGGTTGTGTTGTATCTTTGCCTTTTTCCTGCCTTTTCTTCTTCTTCATCAGTATAAAGCAGTAGTGATACAGTAGAGTGTGTGCCCACAATTTTGTACTGACGTTTCACTTTACCCTTTGAGGAAGTGGAAGCCATGACTGCAGACTAAAATATTGCCATTTGAATCCACCTTCAGGAGGTTTCCATATGTGGTGTCAATCACTAAACCGCTGAAGATGGGAAAAGAAAAATAAGAAGAAGAATATCATGATGTGAGAACTAAAGCAGATTTTTGTGCTTGTTTTTTGTACTTTTTCAAAAATCTGTTCTTTTTTTAATAGTGCTTTTCAGATTCTTTTAATGTATTTATTTATTTATTTATTTAGCTTCAGGTGAAGGAGTGTACAGCTGTGGATTTAAGAACTAACCGTGTGGGGAAGCTGGGGTCGTACGTGTAGGAGAGAAGTTCATGAGGGTATCCAACAGACACCAGTCTGTCTCTGGCCAGCTGAAAACCCAGGCTTTCATAGTCAGGAGACTTGTACACTGCAAACAAAACAGAACTATTAGCACAAAGCACATTTTAAGTAGCTAGTTCAAGAAATTCTGACTGCAACACAACAGCAGTCAGATTTAGATACACACAGTACAAATATGGTGGTTTTACGTACTTGCCAGTGTGTAGTCCATGTCAAAGCCATAGCACTTGATGTTTTTTAGTGTCAGACTTCGGTTGACAAATACCCTGTGATAAAACACAGCAAACACAGCTGAGGTTTGCAGACAGGTGACCAGTAAAAGATGTTTAGATGTTTGCCTCGCTCTAGTTTTGGCCCCTGGGCCGTATTCTTTGCCTTCCAAGTTCCCACAGTGGGGGCAGGGGTGGATGGAGGCTTGAGATGTTATCATTACCCTCATTATCTCCACCACTGTTTCAAATGACAATGCCAATTACCAGCAAGAGTATCTAAAAAGGGGTACATGATGTATTTTTCACTTGGTCTCCTGTTGTTCTCAGATGCTCCTCTTTATCAGTGACACCCTGACAGAGGAAGAGAGGCCTATCTGCAGCTCCTCCAGTCAGTTTGGCCAAGTCTCAATGACCATAACACTTCATACATACGAAGTTACTGTAAATAATTTACATGCATGCTCTTTTCTGTAAATGTGCTGTTGTTGAGCAGATAAAAGTTTGAAAGGTGCAAGTGCATTCGATGCAAACGCACTCACAGTGAAGGGGGGCTGCTGGTGTCAATGTCTAGTGATAGGATACAAATCTTGAGAGGACAGAAGCGTGTGAGGAATGACAACAGTAGACACTGGTGGATATTATACACCGTTACTATTGTCTAATTATTAAAACAGCTGTGAAAATAGTGACATGATAATAATTACGTGTTAATATTGTATAAATACGTATTCCCCAGACCTGGATAAGTTACAAAAGAAGAATTTACTTTTTACAAAAAAACAACAAAGGTACTGCCCACATTCTTATCTTTGTTTTGACCATGTGAAAAACTAGTTTAACACTGAGATGACGAGGTGTTTCAGTTAGGATGTGTATGTGTGTGATATTACCCTGAATTCAATCCACTCACTTTTGGTCAAGGTCTGTCTTCGTCCTGGGCTCAACTGAGGACATGCCTGGTTTTGTGTCCAGTGCGTCAATTCTCTGCGCAGCTGCTACAAACTTTAAACGAAGCCTGCTGATGTCCAACTCTCTCCTGTGACTTATGTTCACACGCAACTGTTGTGTGTCTCAACAACACGGCACTTTTACGCATCAGTCATTGGAAATACATTTAAAAGGCCAAATTATTCAAATGTTGTAGGCGTGGACTTGAGTGTTTCACACGCACGCTGAGACTCCTCCCTGACTTTTGTTTGTTGGTAATGTACACGGCAGCGTCACTCGCGCCTCCAGCCTCCCGCCGCCTGCTTCTGACGTTCAGCAAGGCATTTGGTTTTGGACGTGTAGATTGTGTTATCAGAGGCGCACACATTTGCAGGCGCTGCGTAATTGGCAGGAGTCTTCCGCGGACTGTCAGGACCAGCTGTGTCCAGAGCAATACAACTAAATACATTTAGATCAAAACATCTCAGATATTTGAATGATTTATTTGGCTTAAGTTTCACCAAAAGCTGCACTGCACAAGCATTGCATAAGCAACGTGTACTTTTAAGTATTAAAGTGCAAACCTACAGTACCAGCGATGTCATGATAACATCTGTAGTGACGCAGAAATTAACCAAAAGTCAAATATCTATATGAACACTGTTACAAACACTTATATCATTATGCACAAATATACAGTGGGTACGGAAAGTATTCAGACCCCCTTAAATTTTTCACTCTTTGTTATATTGCAGCCATATGATTTGATTTGATTTGATTTATTCATTCAAGCATGTAAAACAGTTTATATGTCAACACATGTAATTTCACACATATCCAACAATAATAATCCAATATCAATTTACTTATACCTAGTACATGCTTGAATACTGGAGTACTGAACCAACTCAACTAAAGATGAGTCACTGTTTAAATATTTACAGATGCCATTATACTGTATATACTGCAGAAACTTTGTGATGAAATTGTTTTTTCTACCTACTGTTTCCAAAGTCCACAGTGAACTTGGAGCCTCAAATTTTAAGATATAGCAGGGACAAGGAAGTGAGCAGAGAAAAATGAATATCTATGCTTTGGTGACAAATGGCGGTAAACCTCCTTGGCTGATAGTTGTCATGTGATTGCGCTGACATCTTCAGAACAGCTTCGAAATGGACTTGGAATTATTTGGGTCAAGAATGAACTTTGAACCTCAGCTTACAGAGTTATTAGCATGCTCTGTGATGAGCAGCATTCAGCAAACTGACAACAGGAAAACGATGTGGAAAAAATGTTTACTTGAACATAACTGAACACTGAAGAGCACTATTTTAGTTTGAATACCATTACAGCTGCCATGTCTGAAACCACAGACTGTGTCCAACTTATTTGTTGGTAGTTCTACTTATAAAAACATGTATTTGTCTTTGGCATTTACTGTCATAATTTGCCCTACTGTATGTAAAATTCTGTGGCTCTATTACTTGGCTTGAAAAACTCACATCCCAGAGTGGTGATTGTCACTGCTAATTGGCATTTAGTCTAATCTGAGCCACCTTTGTAGCAATGTTTATGATTGTGATTAAGTGTGATTAAGTAATTGTGATTAACAGTGCCCTAAGCCACCATTTATTTTGTGGTTTAGTGCACTTTACCTAACAAGACCCATCTGGAATAATACCTCATCTTGTCACCGTTATAAAGCAGCTGATTCAAAGCTCAGCTCTTAGCTTTACCACCTTGAATGTGTGACGACCTGAATCTCATTAGGGGCCATAACTTTCTGTCTGCTGGTGGCCTGAAGCTGCAGATTCTGAGGCTTGTGGGCCAGACATGTCAAGAAGAGAGGTGTCTGCAACAAGTATGCTTCAGTACAAAGCACTGATGGGCTGCAAAAAACCTGTACAGAGAATGTGAAGTTGACATCACACCATGTTGAATTTTGGGTAAATTAACTTTTTGACATTTTTGCAGATTTATTAAAAAAGAAAAACTGAGATATCACATGGTCATAAGTATTCAGACCCTTTGCTCAGTATTTAGTAGAAGCACCCTTTTGAGCTAATACAGCCATGAGTCTTTTTGGGAATGATGCAACAAGTTTTTCACACCTGCATTTGGGGATCCTCTGCCATTCCTCCTTGCAGATCCTCTCCAGTTCTGTCAGGTTGGATGGTAAACGTTGGCGGACAGCCATCATCTTAATTTTCCTTATACACTGATTTAAAGGCTTCACTTTCATTTTTGACCTGTTGAGCTTGCACTTGTATCATCATGACACATAAACAACATAACCAACTATAGCATTACACTGGCAGAACTACTCCTGTCACTGTTCAATAATCAAATATTTTAATGGGTTATAATAACATTATGTGGATAATGGTATTTCATTGTTCTGTATATACTGATATGTCTGGATAGATTGATATTTATGTACAGTATTGGAGTAAAAACTACAATATTTGTAGTGAAATGATAGAAGTGTAAAGTTGTATCAAATGGAAGCATTTAAATTTGTTTTATTCTGACACTGCTTTTCCTGCAGTAGTTAAAGGCACATTTCTTAAAGATAAGCACTTAATGCAAACATTAGCTCCACACTTGAGACAGTTTGTCCTGCAGCAGCATGAAGTCTATGCAGCTGTACTTGGGCCTTTCTGATCAGTTTAGCCTGAGTTTAAACATGCAGACTTCACTGGGCAAGCTACAGTGTCTTTCCTCTGGAGCCATTAGGACATTTTAAAATTCAATAACAGGGGTTCACCAGAGTACACAAACAAAAAAAAACCACTTCAATTATAATGCAAGCAGATTTAAATTGCAACATCACATTACAAACTGGAAATGTTGGTACACTTCTGCTTTTTAATCTCATGGTACAGCACATTGGTTTACAGTGACCAGCTTAACTTTACATTTTCTGTTTAATTCATTTAAACCACTGATATTATCTCGGTCCTATATGAAGTACTGCAGTATTTCAAGCTTGATGTTGCATACCACGGTGTCTGATCTTGGTGAATATAATCAGAATTTTGTCTCATATGTTTTGATATCAATTAGTTTCTGTTCAGTGTTTTTTTTTTTTTTTTTTTTTTTTTTTAAAGCTGTGACAGCTGAGCACCATCCTCTCAAACCTGGCAGCAATTGTCTCGTTCTTGGTCTCAGTGACACAGAACCTGACATACAGCCCACAGGTGGCACAGAAGAGCCGGAATATGAGAAAGCCAAAGTGATCCAAATGCTTCTGGAAAGGAAACACTTTGAAAGGCATTTGTGAGTCATATAGTGGTGCATTTAATATGATTTCTCCCGAATGTCTGTATATTCATTGGCCTGTGGTAAAATGTAATGTTTTTTCTAAGATAACCTTCTTACCACCAAAACAAGGATGAACATCCCCAACACAAACAGGACTCCCCGGCTGAGGGAGCAGCCAGTGGTGTGTCCAGTTGCTTTAAATGACTGAGTCAAAATTTCACCTGGAAGAGGAACAGTCACTCCAGCTCAGGGGCAGCAACACAGAAGAGATGTATTCACTGCAGTAAGGAAATACTTAAAATTGAAATCCCTAATTAATAGCCAAGATTTCAAGTGATAAACATACCGGGTCCACTGGAAAAACATAATATGAATATAAAAATGAGGACCATGCTGCAGTACGGCATTCAGGAAACATGAGTTTGAGGAAAATCAGAAGCTCTGTTGTTTACATTCATCAGTGATTTTATTTGTTGTCAGTTATCGCTTGTGTTTTAAGCATCAGCATGTGTAGTAATATGTAGAAAGGCATGGAAAAGAGCTGAAGTAACATGGAAATGTCATTAGCTTTGAAAATATTTGGTCATAAACTATGTCACTATAGGGTTCATCCTTTGAGGAACATGAATGTACAATGGCATACCCAGTAGTTGTTGATTATTTGGACCAACGTGTTAAACCGTGGCTAGTGGCTAAAACCTGTAATTTTCCCCATATGTCAACAGGAACCTAAAGAATTGGATCTCCAAAGCCCAAAGTCTTCAGAATAACTGCTGTTGATGTACTCCTTGACATTTTGTTGTTGACTGGTTTCTACAGACGTGTTATTTTATATAAAGAAGGTATGGACTATAATGATAATACACTGCTTGACAATCAAAATTATTTTAAAAAATATTTTTATTTATCAGGTATTTGTTACACTGTGTGTATGCAATGCTGCAAAGCTCAACGAGGAGCATTATAGCAGTATTAGACATAATAGATTTCTGCATCAGTGCAGAACACTGATGTTTCAGATATTGAATTTCCAAAACATGCACAGTGTAATACAAAACATCTTCTTGTCAGTATGTGCCTTTATTAAAGCTTTCATCCATGCTGGCATCCTACATGTCTTTAGAACAGTTCTGTCCACATTTCAGCTGCCATGTGAATCCACCACCACCTGACCCTGACTTGACTCTGCCCAGTATCTGTGACACTGCAGCTCACCACAGAACTTCCCCAAAGAGATTAATGCAGCAATAGCCACACCCACCGTCCCTCGCAGCCTCTTGGGGGCACATTCAACAGGGTACAAGGTGTGAACTGACAAATCCACTCCAAGAGGTTTGCCTAGGATTGTATTTCCCTCCCTCCCTCTTGTGGAGGGAGTAAATATCATTCTTACAAAACATATTCCCACCACACTTTTTCATGTTCATTAAACCACTCAGTAACCTAGAGCTAAAAAACCATGTTAACTGATAAAAAAATAACTTGAAGCAGTTTTGAAGCAAAAATCACCAACATTTTCTGGTTACACCTTCTTTAATGTGAGGAAGTGATGCCTTTCTTCATCCACATAATAAGAATCTGAATGTCTCTGAAGACATTCAAAGACATCACCTTCTGACATGGAACAGCCAAGTATGAAGAAACTAAAAACAAACTGCAGATATACAGAACCCATACTGGAACACCTCACCAATGCCAGAGACCAGAATTAAAACAGGGCAGAAATTCACCATACAGATGGTTAGAAATGACAAATGGAAGTACAACTGGCTTGACATCAAACAACAAATTCCACTTTTCATTAACACATTTCCCAAAGTTTACATTTGTCAATATCTGTTAAATTATTTATATTGTTTCTGCAAGCTACAAGAATCATTCAGATCATTTAATTAAATCTAGCATTTGGGTTATTCTTCATCTGTTAGAGCCTATTTGAACCTTGGAATTTACACAGGTACCCTGTGAGGAAGACACACAAAATAATTATAATTTATAGTCAACAGGAGCGTTAAGTGCTGTGACATAGCTAAAAGTCTGGTTGTTGTCATGTCTGGGTATCCTCCAATCATGAACACATTAAACTGGTCCACGAAACATTTACAGTAACTGCTCTGAAATTATAAACGTTTTCTTAAGGCCAAAGGGAAAATATAACAAAAAGTGACAAAGGAAAACCCAGGGAAAAAAGTCATATTTTTAATATCGCCCTAAATCAATTTTCATTTTCTGGAGTAGTGGTTTAATATTTTCTCTGACCATATCTTTCTATCCAGGAGTTATCTGGAATTAAGATAAATTCCTCTGAACATGTCATCACTAGATGCACATCTTTGGTGGACTTGTCCTTACACCAAGATGAAGCAGCCTGATTCTACAACAAGCTAAAAACAGAATGCTCTAATGTATCTTAGACTAGCCTGCGACATGTCACACAGTTGACCTCAGGGAAGGAGCTGGTGACAGCTGTTTTCCATTGTCTCCAGGAGGTGGCAGCTTCAGATGACAACAGACTCAAACAGATCACTGACAGACTGAAGCGTCTAAGGAGGACCTTTTCTTGCAGGAGATGAAAGCACTCGCAGCTGCCTGAGAGGCTCTATTTACAGCTCAAGAAAAGCAGGAAAGACTGATGCTGCATTAAAAACTGATAAATTGTAAACCCTTTTACATAACATCCATATCAATTTATACAAAAAAGTAACCCATACTAGCTATGGCAGTTTCTTTGTGCAGGTCAAAAATCCTTCCACCTTCTTACATTTCTTTGTCTAGAGGTTGTAAAGCTGTTTTCTTGATTTATGATTTTTTTAGGGATCACAGGCAGACCTATTGTATATTGTGCTTTGCCCACAGATGTTTTCTTGGTTAATTAAATTGTGGACTGACTTTTTTCACTGTGTAAACTATGTTAAAAGATCCTGGTGGTCACAGGTGTATGATAAAGCATAAGGAAGACATCCTGACAACCCTTAACTTACACTCTCCTCTTTGAAAAACAAAACAATCCATAAATCACATTCATTATGATTTTAGCCACCTGTGAACGAAAGACAAAGTTAGGCCACAAGCATCAAACTCCAAGTTTAACATTCGACTTCATACCAGCTGAGCTTTGTCGACCTTATTGTTGGACAGGTGTAATTCTGAGCAGCTGTGAGTCTGTTTGTCAGACTGCCCACACAAAGATGTGTGACTGCTACAACTTTTAGATGGATTTCCTTGAATTTTGGTGGTCTGTGCACATTTATGTTGCCCTCAGGATGACTTTTAATAATTTTGGTGATATCACTGTGTGTATGCAATGCTGCAAAGCTCAATGAGGAGCATTATAGCAGTATTAGACATAATAGATTTCTGCATCAGTGCAGAACACTGATGTTTCAGATATTGAATTTCCAAAACATGCACAGTGTAATACAAAACATCTTCTTGTCAGTATGTGCCTTTATTAAAGCTTTCATCCATGCTGGCATCCTACATGTCTTTAGAACAGTTCTGTCCACATTTCAGCTGCCATGTGAATCCACCACCACCTGACCCTGACTTGACTCTGCCCAGTATCTGTGACACTGCAGCTCACCACAGAACTTCCCCAAAGAGATTAATGCAGCAATAGCCACACCCACCGTCCCTCGCAGCCTCTTGGGGGCACATTCAACAGGGTACAAGGTGTGAACTGACAAATCCACTCCAAGAGGTTTGCCTAGGATTGTATTTCCCTCCCTCCCTCTTGTGGAGGGAGTAAATATCATTCTTACAAAACATATTCCCACCACACTTTTTCATGTTCATTAAACCACTCAGTAACCTAGAGCTAAAAAACCATGTTAACTGATAAAAAAATAACTTGAAGCAGTTTTGAAGCAAAAATCACCAACATTTTCTGGTTACACCTTCTTTAATGTGAGGAAGTGATGCCTTTCTTCATCCACATAATAAGAATCTGAATGTCTCTGAAGACATTCAAAGACATCACCTTCTGACATGGAACAGCCAAGTATGAAGAAACTAAAAACAAACTGCAGATATACAGAACCCATACTGGAACACCTCACCAATGCCAGAGACCAGAATTAAAACAGGGCAGAAATTCACCGTACAGATGGTTAGAAATGACAAATGGAAGTACAACTGGCTTGACATCAAACAACAAATTCCACTTTTCATTAACACATTTCCCAAAGTTTACATTTGTCAATATCTGTTAAATTATTTATATTGTTTCTGCAAGCTACAAGAATCATTCAGATCATTTAATTAAATCTAGCATTTGGGTTATTCTTCATCTGTTAGAGCCTATTTGAACCTTGGAATTTACACAGGTACCCTGTGAGGAAGACACACAAAATAATTATAATTTATAGTCAACAGGAGCGTTAAGTGCTGTGACATAGCTAAAAGTCTGGTTGTTGTCATGTCTGGGTATCCTCCAATCATGAACACATTAAACTGGTCCACGAAACATTTACAGTAACTGCTCTGAAATTATAAACGTTTTCTTAAGGCCAAAGGGAAAATATAACAAAAAGTGACAAAGGAAAACCCAGGGAAAAAAGTCATATTTTTAATATCGCCCTAAATCAATTTTCATTTTCTGGAGTAGTGGTTTAATATTTTCTCTGACCATATCTTTCTATCCAGGAGTTTTCTGGATGCCAGGTACTTGACTCCTTTTGAAAACCAATAATATTTCCACTGATTAAAGATAGATGGGCAATAACCAGGTATAGACAGGTCTGGGTTGGCAGCTTCAGATGACAACAGACTCAAACAGATCACTGACAGACTGAAGCGTCTAAGGAGGACCTTTTCTTGCAGGAGATGAAAGCACTCGCAGCTGCCTGAGAGGCTCTATTTACAGCTCAAGAAAAGCAGGAAAGACTGATGCTGCATTAAAAACTGATAAATTGTAAACCCTTTTACATAACATCCATATCAATTTATACAAAAAAGTAACCCATACTAGCTATGGCAGTTTCTTTGTGCAGGTCAAAAATCCTTCCACCTTCTTACATTTCTTTGTCTAGAGGTTGTAAAGCTGTTTTCTTGATTTATGATTTTTTTAGGGATCACAGGCAGACCTATTGTATATTGTGCTTTGCCCACAGATGTTTTCTTGGTTAATTAAATTGTGGACTGACTTTTTTCACTGTGTAAACTATGTTAAAAGATCCTGGTGGTCACAGGTGTATGATAAAGCATAAGGAAGACATCCTGACAACCCTTAACTTACACTCTCCTCTTTGAAAAACAAAACAATCCATAAATCACATTCATTATGATTTTAGCCACCTGTGAACGAAAGACAAAGTTAGGCCACAAGCATCAAACTCCAAGTTTAACATTCGACTTCATACCAGCTGAGCTTTGTCGACCTTATTGTTGGACAGGTGTAATTCTGAGCAGCTGTGAGTCTGTTTGTCAGACTGCCCACACAAAGATGTGTGACTGCAACAACTTTTAGATGGATTTCCTTGAATTTTGGTGGTCTGTGCACATTTATGTTGCCCTCAGGATGACTTTTAATAATTTTGGTGATATTCTGGCTACTAGTCTAGCAGCAGTATCAAATAAACAAATGACTAAATAGCAGCAAAACTAATGTTATTCCCACCAGCCTCTGCTGTACTTTGTGTTTGGTGTTAATTAACCAGTGCTAGCCTGCTGACATGGTAAATTAATAAGGCTTACAATGACAAACATTACACCTGCTGAAAGTGCTGAAATAATAATAATACATTTTATTCATAAATCATTTTTAAAGTGCCCAAGCACGGCCTGACAGAGCCTGGAGACTATCACTCTTTGTTTTGGGAGCCCTGGAGCTTAATGGAAATGTGGCATCCATCACTGGAGTACGCCTTAATAAAGTCAGCCAGCTAAACTATTTCAGCTTCCTTCCTGAAGACAGAAAAGTAAAATACTAAATGTCACTTCATCATTTTAATGAAAGTTGTTATTCATTTTTCCATCACAGGTATCACAGTGGGATTTACTGCTATCTTAACATTAAAAGGTTTTACCTAATACTCAGCAACTGCAGCCACCTATTCACTGCAGTGATTATACTCTTATCCACCACAATCTAACAATACTGTGCAAAGGTTAAGAAAACCTTGAAAATGTGTCCGTCTTTCACCTTTTTTGCAACATGAAAATAGCTGTAGTGTCTCTCACATTTCAGCATCGGATGAAATGGCTTGTATTGTTGTTTTTGTCTCTCGTTGAAAAAGCTTAGAGTATTTGGTCAAGTATGACAAACGGTCTGCATGAACAACCCCCCAATATTTTATTGTGACTAATCAATGAAGTATGTGATCAGTCAAGTGTGCCAGAAAAAGACTCTCTTGCATTGATATTCTCAGCATGTCTTTCTTAAACACTATGCATATCTGAGGCTGGACTCTTTGTTTCAGGCCATCAGAGAAAAACTGGCAGCACAAACAGACTCAAGAAGTCGTGCCAGACTAGTAGGGTCCTCCCAAGTAGACAGAGTCATGGCAACACTTGATCACAATGAATAAATGGCTCACAGGAGCTTTTCAGGTTCAGACGCACACACTATATTTTCATTAACTCAGGGTGAACTGCGGTCTGGACAGGGTGACTTCTACTAACTGATTTGTTTACAACTTTACAGTTTTTCTTAACTTTCCTGAGCATGTCCAGAAATAGACAATGTGCCCTGCTCAAAGGAAATCGAGACCTTTCCAATGTAGTCAAAACTAAACTTAAATGAAGATGAATGCAACAAATGATGACTCTTCTGTTGAACTTATGATAGGCAGAGCAATCAGACATTAGTGAGATACAGTAAAACTGTGTATTTTCATTTTTTTCACAGGAACTCCCATGGAATCCATCCATCCATTTTCCTTCACTTATCTGGGACCAGGTCACGGGGGCTTGTATTTGTATTTGTATTTGCTACCATCTTTTGCCGGTCCTGGACTCCCATGGAAGACCTAACTTATCTGTGAAATAAAGCACAGATGAGCCGAATTATCTCCAAAGACAGCTATACACTAACAACTGATCTCAGTTAAATTTCCTGTTTGGATCTTTTACTTTATTAGCACATTTCCTCCCTACCCTTTCTACCCTCACTTCCCCAGCTTTATGAGGGGAAGTGAGCACTGTCGTTTCCCTCACTTGCATCTTTTCCTTGTGTCTTAGTCCCACCCTTGTAAGATGTGAGGAAAGCACTCAAGGAAAACACACAAATAGACAGGACTCGAGGAAACACATTATTAATGACATGTGACCTCCTTTTCTCAGCTCCTTCATCTGAAGCATCCAATCACCAACTGATTTGAGATAAAGGGGCATGTCAGTTCACAAAAAACTTAAATGAAGGATGGTCTCGTGTTTTATAATCAGCCTCCCTCGGTTGGTTTCCAGTTCAGTGTCAGCTCCTCATTGCCGTGCCTCACTCATGTTTATGGGTTTATATTTGCTACCATCTTTTGCCTAATGTTATGTTTTCCTGTTGTCTCCTATATGGGCATTGCTTAAGGACTACTTCTTTCTTTTGTTATCTGGTTAGTTTGGTGTTCATGACTGAGACTAAATCTCAGAGTAGCTTTATAGATTTCCTGATTGCCTGCATTTGAATTCAAAACTATATTCCACAATTCATGACATATACTTTGAATCTGTTTGGTGCTATAGAAATGTCTCCAAGGATAAAACACAGAGCTTGTCAAAGATGTCTTCAAAGTGACAATCGCAATGGATTAATTACCTGATCTCAGTAGATGGAAACAGGCTGGTACAGTTGAAGATAAGACAAGTTGAGTAAAGGAATTGTTTTGATGTTAATAATAACACTCATATGTCATGCTCTGTTGAAGTAACCAGACAGTCCTCTTCTCTTTGCAGCGTGACAACCAGCATAAATGTGCTTCTCACGTTGTATGAGCCATTCATCTTCACAGCCATCTGGTCATCAAACACTTGTGTATAAGGTAACAAGACAAACAGACCAATGGTGCTGAAAATTTCTGCCTGCCCATGAAAACTTTCTGCCCCCTCTTGATTCTGCAAGTGACACATTTATAAAACAAATGGGGGCCGCAGTAGTATAGCTTTCTGCTCATGGAAGTAATCTTGAAACCTGAGAGTCACAATTCCGCATTGTATGTTGTGCCATCATGCCCTCAAGCGTGGTATTTAAACCACATTGCCAATAAATCTCCAGCTCAACACAAATGGCTCTTCTTTCAGGTGTGGTGTGCCTAAAATCCCTGTGGATTTAAGTTTCAGGGACACAGAGGGGGAACCTGTTGGAAAACAGGTACAGAATGCTGCTGAGGGGAAGTTCATCTCTCAAGCCATGTCTTCAGTGTCCATATGACTCACAGCTAAATAAATCATGTTCACTTAATTTCCATGCAAAGGAGGCAGTTGACATTGGATTTTGGGAGAAATGTGAGAAAGGATGGGTTCTCAAACTGCTGTTTTTCAATTACACCTAACCCTTAGAAGATATTTGGGAGTATTAGTCTCTTTTAAACTGTCCCTGGTAGGCTAGTGGTTAAGGCGCAGCGCTTTTGCCGCTGTGGCCCAGGTTCGAATCAGGGTTGCGTCAGGAAGGGCATCCGGCGTAAAACACATGCCAAATGTCAACATGCGAGTCGTCAGTGTGGCGACCCCTAAATGGGAAAAGCCAAAAGCGATTTTCTAGTCTGTTTTTATATATTTAATGTTTCTTAGTTTGTTTGTTTTTTGTCACTCTATCTTGTTTCCACACTTTAGCAAGCTGTGGCCATGGAGTAGTTTTTCTTACAAATGTCACCAGTGGGACTCTGTGGCGTTGTCTATTTTTTTTCTGGGCAAATTAATTTTACCTCAGTGATGCTTCTCTTTTAATCTGTTCTTCATTTGTCTTTTTATTTCTTGATTGTGAAGCACACTGTGGTGGTACTTTGAAAGCTGTTTAAACGAAGCACTTAATCTAATGTGCACACACAGTGATAAGTATGCCTGGTAGGCTTTTAATAAAGAATGCAACAGAAGAGAGATGAATGCCCTGCCCATGCTCTACCAATATGACAAATAGCAAGTAAGGTGCTGAGCTGCCACATGCCAGAACATCAGAACAGCTTCAGTGCACCTTGGCACCTTGGCATTGATTCTACATGTCTCTGGACTCTACTAGAGCAGTGAGCACCATTCTTCCAAAAAAGTTCCCTCATTTGGTGTTTTGATTAAAGGAATGGAAAGTGCTGTCTAACACATCAGACCAAAATCTCCCAGGTGTTTAACTGGGTTGATCTGGTGACCCCTCTTGTGCTATGGATGGGGGTACTTCCATCCTGGAAGAGACCTGTTTCATCATAGGATAAAAGTGCTCACTCATTTACAGTGATCTTTCCCTCTAAGGAGACAAGTGGACCCAAACTATGTGAGCATCTGCATTTACGTATTATGTTTCTCTGCTTGTTTATTCAGATTTTTCCTTTTAACTTGTCACCTGTCTGTAATTAGTTAAGAGTAAATGCAGCTAGAACACGAGTGGTGTTGTATGTCTGATCGGTGAGCTGCTCTGTGTGAGTTCTGAAATTAAATTATTAAACAAATTCAGTTATAATTTGCTGTTAATGCAAGTGTTAATGGCAGCACTACCTTTCTCTCATTCTCTGAATTGTAGATCACACTTAATGGAGAATATGGGAATTTGGTTACATCAAGAATTAATTTATGTAATCCATTGTACATGATAAACAGTATTCATTTGCAACCCTTTGCAGTACTGCAATAGGATCACTTAGCATTTAGCAGCATTTAGGCTTTGAAATCAATTGCTGCTTTGATTTTCTCATGCAGAGTCTCATTTTTGCTGTGAGAGTCATCTGAGGCCTTGAAATTATTAAAAAGCCCCAAAGCAAAATGAAAGCTCTGCACATAACAGTAACATACAAAGAGCAATTTCTCACCTTCTTGTCAAGGGAATTCAAGAGCTATCAATGTTCTACAAGCAACCAACATTTCTTTTAATAATAAATACACAGTAATCTTTCATAGTGACATTGCAAAGATATTGATAGCTTTCAGACGCCAGAGTACCTCTTGGGAACAGGTGCAAGATTGCCTCAGATATGCTGCTGAACATGGTACATAACCCTAAAAAACATCACATGGATGTATACAATCAAGCAATATGATGTAAAGTTTAGATAGAACTTTGCAAGAAACAGGTGAATGAGAAAGCTGAGCTAAATGAGATGCTATAAAACCACTTGTTTAGTTTGTCTATGTTTGGGTAATCTGTTATGTTAACTGTGTTCAGTATTTCGTGCCTTCTTCCAGTATGTGTAGACACTGTAGAAAGTGTGGCAGAGTAACACTAATCAGCAGATTTTAATGAAGTGAAAATGCTCACAGTAAGAGGGTTTGTTAAAAAAAATGTCAAGAAGACACGACTGACATCTGGTGTTAATGTCCTGATGTACTTTAATGGATTAATACCTTCACAGGCACAAAAACTGGCAATGAGCATCTTAATGGCTGCTTCTGCCAACGTAAGCTAGATGCCCACTTTGCACCTTGCCTCACTACACATTTTCCACCTACTTGTCAGTTTGAGCAAAACACAGGCTGGTAGGAAAACCCATGGAGTTGGGGAGTAAAATGGTGCTGACTCTGTAATTGTGTGAGGTGGCATTGTATTTCTCTTACACAGTACATCAGAAGGAGAATGGAGAAAGCTGCATAAAACAGGAAAGAGCTGCATGTTCACAACTCTGGCTTCCAACATCCATCCATGTCTACACTGGCCAGTAAAATGAATGCATAAATATATCAAACCGTCTACTTTAATCTTAGTGATTTTCAATATTATACATTTATATTTAAATACTGAAATTGCTATTAAAATTGTGAATGATCTTGATTGGGATGCATTATTGAATTCTCTGTGGAATCATTACCGTATATTTAAACATGTTCATCTCAGTGCTTTTCTAGTCTATAATATTTGTACTGTGTTTCTGTGCTGTAGGGACTTTTACCAAGATCGTTGGATAAACCGGTAATACCGTCTAGAAAGATCAACAACTCTCCAGCAATGTCTCTTCTGACTGGATCCTACAAAATAAGGACACAATTTAAATATCAACTGTGTCCACCCCGTTTGCGATATGTGGCTTTAATTCATTCATTATATTTCACGCATATACACACAGAGAAGAACAAGCTTCCGCCTCCAGACGCTGGGAGGTGTCACGTGGTATACGGATCCAACCAATCAGGAGTAAGTGCGCATTGCGATCCTGTGCAGGAAAAGTTGATAGTGATCAATGTGCGAGTGGAGCTGTCCGAGGTGCTGAAAGTTTGTGACCTGCTGACTTGCAGCACCGTGGACAGCTCCACTTCCATCATACCTATTTAAAAAAACATGAGCTTACAGCATAATGTAATGCGACGTTTATATATTTTACACACGCTAATTCCAACTTTACACTTGCTTAGATGCTTCATTGTTTCCATTGATGTTCAGTTGATGAATATATGAAAAGACACCTTTAGGACTGAAATGCAACTGAAGTAAAGAAGACATTGTGAGCAAAGTGAACAGCTCTGACTAAAATCTCACATAACTCCAATATACTCGAGCCCTGTTACTGAATTTGTTGCTACTGCATCTCTGGGACTTTTGGATGATTGAGTTCATGCCTCCACAGCTGCTCAGTTTCTGACAGTTGGCTTGTTGTCCTCATGGTGATACAACTTTTCTACTCCATTAATAATTCCGCCACCAGTGGCAACACCAATCTATGG
>NW_018127955.1:544843-563264 GCF_001952655.1 Monopterus albus
AGTGACACCACAAGTGAAGGGCGGCAGCCACAGGCGCTGGTAGTATAGGTGCTACAGGCCTGCACATTCACATGGTCAGCGACCAATGAACTGAATGAAATTAGCACCTCGTAAATCAGCGATGGAAGTGAGCTGCGTTTGTTGCCTATGAAGTCAGTAAATGAAATGAGTCATGGATTTATGAGCAGGCTTGATGGATGGGTGTTGTGTGCAAAAACTAAATTACATATATGAGAATTGCAGTATCTCATAGCGATGAGTTGTATAAAGGAGAAAACGTAGCATCCTAAATGTTTAATTTATACTTTTAAAATCTTTATACTATTTTTGAAAAATATTTATAGTGTAAAAACTGTATCTCCAAAAATTACAAGAGCAACGAGTGTGTAGGTTTCTTGTGATCCTGATGAGATAAGACTGGGCTTGACACCCCATAGTTGCAACCTTTTTATGACGTCGAACCAGTAGTTGTGGTCCCTTCTGCCCAATCGGAGGTTGCTCTCACATTCTACCGGAGCCGAAATGGGTCTATTCATGCAGCCACTCTGTAATAACCATAACGCCCTTCCACGGGTGCTCTGTACCCGACTGCTGCTTTAAACAGCAGCACTGATATGGAAACCCCATCGCAGCTGCAGAACAGTTTCTTTCCAGAGCAGCAGTTCCAGCACTATAAGTACCAGCACTACTGCGGGAGGAAGGATCGGCTCGGCAAGCAGCACGACCAATGCTGCGCCTGCAATAACTGCGCCTGTGATGCCAGAAAAAGCCTCGTATTGCGCGGGACGTCGCCGGCCACTGTGGAAACTTTAAGGACACCTTCCGAGACGTCTTCGAGGCAAGGTTACCAGTACAGCGTCTGCGAATTCACACCTTCTAGTCATGGTAGTTCATTCAGACATCATCATCATCATCCTCACCATCATCATCAGCAGCAGCAGCAGCATTGCCGCGATTGGCAGCGGGGGAACTTGGGCCGGAGCCCCAAAACACAGCCACAAAAACAGTAACTCCTACAATGAAATAGCCATGAGCAGCTGCAGATACAACGGCGGCGTAATGCGGCCGTTGAGGAACTTAAGCTCGTCCCGCAGAAACATACACGAGTTTGATTCCGAGTCCCAGCCTTTGCAGCCCATCTCAGCCGCAGATGCGTCGGACACTTTAGTATCCAAGCCGGAGAATAATTCCACCACCCTGATGCCTTACGCATCGGGAGATGGAGGGGGAGGCTGCAGCCACAGCGGCGGTAAATCGGGTAAAAAGAAGAACCAGAACATTGGGGCAAAGCTCGGGCACAGGAGAGCTTTGTTTGAGAAAAGGAAGCGACTCAGCGACTATGCTTTAATCTTTGGGATGTTTGGGATCGTTGTTATGGTTATAGAGACTGAACTCTCTTGGGGAGCCTATGGAAAGGTACGTATTTACTCGGAGTTAACTGAGTTGCATGTGGCTGAAGATGCAATCATTTAAATTAAACAACTTCTGACAAAAGTGTTACACAAAAGCAGCCACTTTAGCAGCAGAGGTCTGCGCTCACTCTGAAGTGTCCCATGTAGTCACATCTCCTGTCACATGCAGGCCAACAGGTCCACTGTGTCCAACCATGAAGGGAAACCCCTAGAATACAGGAAAATATTACGTCAGCATTTGTTGCAGTTCACCTTCTGAAGATGAATTAATACTGTATATATCTTCCATATTTTTATTACCAAAGTATAAATGTGAGTGATTGTCATAATGTTGTGTTTTGTTTGGCTTTAGTGTTGTTGCTCTCTTCCAGGAGTCCCTGTATTCGTTAGCTCTAAAATGCCTGATAAGCCTTTCTACAATCATTCTTCTGGGACTGATTATCATATACCATGCAAGAGAGATACAGGTAACACTTTTCCTATTCTTTAAACTGTTGATGTTGGAGGGTCAGCAACACTAACTCAATGTATTTCAGCACATTCAGCACATGCTCAATTTATTTTTTAGTATTTCTATACAACTATAAAAGCGCACTTATGGGAACATACCTGAATGTTTTCAGTTTAGGAAAGATGTCCTTCAGTGATTTGCCAAATAACCTCTTATAAAAGCATGTGCTGTATTTAATTTCACTCTATGGCATGGGGCAGAGTAATTATTCACTTAAATTATATTCCTAATATGAAAATGTTGCAATTTAATCTGTTTTCATTTTCATTGTCTTTTGTCTGCTTTATACTTTTTAATCTAAATAGCATTAGTAGAGGATTTTGCAGTACTAGACTGATCATCATCATTATTCATTCATTTCACATTTTGATAAGATTGAGAAACTGACAGCGTCCTGTGGATGAATATACATAGATTGAACACTTGGACGGTTTTATGACTTTGCCTCTGAGCTTTTTTGCATTACTTACAGTTCACAATGCGCTTCAGCACCTGCGTCTTTGCTGAACAGCCACAGAACTAACAGTGCCACTTTCTGCAGGGTGAATGTATGCTGCCAGAAAGCTTTCATGTGTCTGTCTCTGTTTTCTTTTCTTTTTTTTTTTGTTAAATCAGCTTGAATAGAAACCCAGTTCAAAAATTTTCTAAAATCGTGAATGACACCATGTTTAATCATATTAATGGATTTTATTACTTTTAAACAATATGGTCATTTTAAAGTGCCTTTAGCTGACACTGTATGAGCTGATCTAGCTGCTTTATACTTTTATTTTTTTGTTTAATCACATTTCTTTACCCTGTGGTCTGAGCTTCAAGGTGTGGAGCATGTTTTTTGTGAAATCGAAAAATATTACATTTGGAAAAAGCATAGTTTTTGTATTGGTGGTGTATTTAGGACTTCACAAATCCCAGCAACTACCAGTGACTGAAAGAGTCCAACAATAAAATGTTACTCGCTATAGATGTCACATTTCTTTATGGGGAATGGCAGAAACACACAGACATCATCACCATAATTCAGTGCATGACAGAAGCATTTTCATTCCCCCTGTAGACACTTCCCAGCAGCTGTTTATAAATTAGAAAGCATGCTGGAAGTTTGCATGAGAGTATCATATTCATTCCTCCCTCCTTCAGCCTCTGCACCTTTTACCCTAAGCCTGTGTAAATTATTAAACTAACAGACAGAGCTCTTCACCTCTTGCTTCTACAGGCTTTCCTTGATGCTAAATAATGCAACAATTTAATTGTGACTTACATATTGCAAAGGTCTTTTCCTCATCCCAGCAGGTTTCCATTTAGAGGGTTTTATAACAGACTGTGTTAAATTGGTAGTTGTGCCTCAGCTGCATTTTTATCTTCACAATAAAGCAATTTAAATGCTTAAGCACTGAATTGTGCTTTTTGTCACTGTTGTGATAAAGCAAGTATTTATAATTATAGTGATGACACCTGGTTTTTTAAGCGTGAATCGTCTGTTTCACACAGAGAAATGGCTCTAAAGCAACATTTTTTTCTTTCATTCCAGGGGAGACAACATGTCCACTTCAAATCTAAAATGACCTTTTCTTTCTATTCCTTTAATTGTCAGTAGCGGCACATTTATTCCAAGGGAAGGATGTTCAGACTTCTTCAGATATACCCCCTCCGTTGACCTAGAAAACTTTATTAAGGCAAAGGTTTTCTCTTTCTCAATAAAGAAGTCTGAACAATGAATCAGAAAACATCATTATCATTCATTCTCTACTGCTTCTCTCTGAATGTGCACATTGATTATCAGATCTTCTTTTTAATTTATCAAGTCTTCTTCGTAACAAATTATCAGGACGTTACTGGAAACAGACTGTGTTTTATATTTAAAATCAACTCATAGTACTTATACTTCCACCACACCAGCTGCTCCTATCAGTTTAAAACTGTTTTAAGGTGAACTACGTCAAACAGGCTACACACCCGAATTGAATGAAAACCTAAATTAAACCCCACAGACATTTCACTTAAGATTCAGGTTTAAGATTAATATTTTGTCTGTTGTAATGAATTATTTCAGGTGAATGAGCTAACCATGTACCCCAAACAAATGCTGGATCATTTTAGTTTGAAATTCATTTTGCGAAAAATACTTTAAATTGGCAGTTTTCTGTGTGATTTATTCAGGTTTAGTACTTTATTTTCATGCAGTCAAGAGGCTTGTGACAGCTGGTTAAAAACAGTCAAAACTGAGACAAGTTCACTTTAGACCCGTGGGTCAAGCTTCAATAATGGTAATTAATAATGTTGTTTATTAGGGCTGCAACTAACAATCAGTCATTTAAAATAGTCCAGTCTACATAATGTCATGAAACTGTGAAAATCACCATCAGAAGTTCTCTGGAGCCCAATGTGAGAACTTCAGATTTCTTGTTTTGAAACCTCAAATACCACGTTTTCTCCAAACGCTTGTCTAAACCTCAGATAAACCTATCGTCAAAGTAGCCGCCTCTTCATTTTCTGATAACTGACTGTTAATCAACCAGTCAATCAGAGTGCATCCTATTCTAAATATTCTTCATATGGTTTGCACATAGTCTTGTAACAGAAATTTGACATGGTAGAAGTAGAAAGTGTCACAAAACTACATATTCAAGTATAAGTACATAGAAACTGGATTTGGGTGCATGTACTCATTACCTGTTTACTGTTCATTGCTGAAAATTGGTGGAATGTCCCTAGAGATCATAGCTGTCTGAATTTCACTTAACAAAACCCAAAGCTATGTAATTATCACCAAATATTTGCACCAAATATATTTTAACACTTTATCATCTGGGTTTTTTAGTATAATGCAAAGCCCCTGGGTTGGGAGCAACACTTTATTTTTATTAATGCTCTAAATGGGCTTAAACTGTGATGTTAGTGGAGTGCTGTTTGTAAAGTGTACCTTCCCATGTCAGATTATTTTACTCCTCCATTGAACAGATTATGTCTGTGCATCCACGTGTACTCACAGATGCCTGTCAGATGCAGAGCCATAAGTCAAGATGATGAAATACTTCCCCACCACTTTGAGCCCTTTAAAACTGATTTACTTGCCAAACTTAGTAAAGATCGTGCCCTCTCATTTTTAAACTTCATAAAAATGAAGCATTTTTCTTCTCCGAGTGACTGAAAACTCAGAAGTTTGGGTCAGACACAATAGATGCTGGACATCCGCTGTCATTTGAATAGTTTAAGGATACATCTGCTGCACTGCTGCAATGGCTGTGATGGTACTGAGCCAAGTGTGCTTGCGGATGCCTGTCAGATGCAGAGACACAAGTCAAGAGAGAGACAGCTGCTAAATGCCCTTAGATTTGTCCCAGCATCTACAATTAGGAGAAATAAGATTAATGTTTAATCTGCCTTTGTGGATATTTATATTGTTCAGGAATCTAAATAATCTCTTTATACTTGTCCTTGAAATGTTATTGGCCTGATTTAGTCCCATTTTTGTCTTCTGTTGACAGCAGGCGATCTGCCCAAGGAACATTTAAACGTTTTAGTTTAGTTGAGATTAATCATGTTGGCAAGTTATGACTTAATTGTACAGAACAAGTGGAAATGGATAGATTAGACTGTGTACCTCCTTCCTGACTTTGATTTGTCTTTGTCAAAGTCTGATATGACCTGCCCTCAATGCTAAACTGGCTGCTGAGTTCACCATATTCTCAATTACACAGAAACTGCCACATTAAAGGCTCTTTTTCTGAGGGACGTTGGTGTTAAGGCCACTGGCATATCTCTGTACAGTACCTTGTTATAACAGTTCTGCTGAGTTTGCTTAAACTAATGCAAAATGCTTTGGGAACTGTTCTGTTTTTGATGTTCACTTTTGTGATAAAATTCAGTGCTGATGCTTCACAGTCGCACATTATTACATTTTACAATTTGCAGAAAAGATAAAACAACAAGATAAGACTCCAGAGCCAGTGAATCCTGTCAAAACCAGACTTGGCTGTGCATGTTAGACCACCCCTGTGTGTTTTGCCTGTGTGTGTGTGTGTGGTCACAGATATGGTGTAACAACAGGAGATGCTCTGCATTTCTCACATTGAACTCTCTCCTCTACCCAAGATTCCAGACTGGAGTCAGATAAACCCTCACTGGCAGGTGACCTCAGGGTTTTCACTGAGCATAGAGGCTTTCAAGGGCAGAGGCACTCAGAAACCTAAAGATTATTTAAGGAAGGCATTTCCTAAATTGTGCTCTTCATATGGCTTTAAACATGCATCTTATTTTGGATTAATAATGTGTGCAACTTTGCTGCAACAGCAACACTCTAAAAAAAAAAGATTTATATTTCCTAAGCTTTTACTGTGGCTCAGAGAGATTTTACTTTGCACAAATAGAAGAATGAATATGCAAATGTGAGTTAATTTCAGAAACAAAAAGGAAGTGAATGTGCAACAGCTCCAGATTTACTCAGCAAAGTGGCCTCTGAGTGGTTCACTTTGATACCATAAATAAAGCATTCCATTAATGTCTAATTGGGTTGAACCTCTCAACCTAATTGAGTCATTTCATTCTCAGTGAAAAGATATATGTTCCCATCTCCACATTACACAGATTAAATATTGAGCTGGACTCCATTAGTTATATTAAGCCTAGTGAAACCGGTAACCAACCCAGCTAGCATCACAGGTGAGCTCCTCTGAGACTGTGTAGTGTAGACACAGGGCAGGAACGACCAGGACCAATTAAGTTCTGTATACTGTCTCAACCTGACATAAATGAAACTTTACCATGATGAGCAAGGGGCATGCGCTGCAACAGAAAGCCAGCCGAATGCCTGAAAGAAGTCAGTGACAGATGGATTTGTAGTCACTTAGAAAAGGTCATCACACTGGCTGTTTGTTTCCTAAGATCAGTTTTACAGTGCGGGGACCTAATGTGTGTGCTCTTGGACTTTATGTCACTGTAAGGTTAAGATTTTTGGAAAGTGAGGCATTTTATTTTATTTTATTTTGGCTAGTTGTTACATCTTAAAAAACATTTGAGAGTTAAGGCATGTCTTCACATGTACAGAAGGACAAACATATGGATACTGAATTTCCTCACTTTCCTCTCGAGGTGTCTGACCATGCAAATCCAGCTCAGTTTTGTTCTGTAGGATTTCCAGAGTATGAGCAATATTGTGTCTGGAAAGAAAATATTTTTAACTGTAATTTATAGCTTTGTGGCTTTAGGAATGGGCATATTGGTCAAGCTATGTCCTTGGACTGAAATATTTCAACAATAATTTGATTATTTGCCAGGAAATTCTGTAGAGGGGTTCCTGTTCCCCAGACAGTGACGTTTACTGACTCTACTGATCCCCTTGACCTTTCCTCTAAAGCCACCATTAGGTAGGCATTTGTGGTTTTGAGTGAAATGTCTTGACGTATTGGATGGATTACAATGAAACTTGGTACACTTGCTCAAGTTCAAGTCAGGTGATCCTTTAACATTTTATTTGATATTTTAATTTTGGCACAGTATGTTGCTTTAAAAAGTCAGTGTCAAAGTTCTGATTGCTGCACTGAAAACAATATTGTAGACACATTTTAGTTAAATCAAATTTAAAATCATTTTACCTGTTGTTTAAATTGTTTGTCTCCCTCCTGAAAGTGATTTAAAGGTCTCCTGGTTCATCAGCTGTCTGTTTTAATTTTCTGACATTATTTAAAACACAAAGTTGAAAGTTTTTCCACCTTTCTTCCACCTCTCTGCCATAACTACTGGCTCTGCTGCTAGCATAGAATATTTGATGCTCCAAGGTAAAAGGCCCTCGAGTATTGTATTTCAGATCATTCATTATCGTAATTGCCTTTACCCTCCAAGTAGGGTTTCCTTATGCAGCCTCCATTTAAATGTTTAATTGCATTGTCTTGAGGTACCAAACTCTGTAACTGCTTTTGACTCAGTGGCTTTGTTCTTTAAAATGTAAAATAAAACGCAGCTTGTGCTGTGTGCAGACAATAGATTTAGGTGCTTTGAGAGCCCTAATTCTGTAAGTAAGAAACTATAGCACTGTTACACTCACTTGGAAAGCTGAACAAGACAAACTGTGGTTAGAGTTACACACTTCTCTGGCAGATGTCAGTTTGTTAAAGGAGCTCAGTGTCCTCTGAAAATTTAATCTGTGTGTTTTCTGTGTTTGAGGAAACTTTGATTGCAGCTTGTGAATGAAATGAGCTGCAGAGGATTTGTGGGTCAGTTGTGTCATTCGACCAGGAACATGTTTCCTTTAGCTTCTTCTGTTTGTGTTGCTTGATCCCAGCTTGTTGGCTATTGATATTTCTTGCACAGTATTACACATATAATTGGTTCAGACCCAATACTGAGTGTATGTGTTTGCTGTTGTGGGTTCAGCGGAGTCTGTGTGTTAAAGGGAGGTAGACGGAGCGCTCATGTATGTCTGTGCAGAAAGTTGATGCATTGATGTACTTTCTTTGTCCTTGAGTTGAACATGTTCGATTGAAGTTTGTTTCAGTCTAATTCCATTTTATGTAACATATCAATGCTAAATTTACAGTCTAGGCCACTGATCCCATTAGCCCTCAAGGACTTTCTCTAATCATTTTATTTCTTTCGAATGAAAAGTGATTGATTAATCAACATGTCCAGTGTACTTTATTTCAGACTTAGACCGTACAAAAATTACTGGGGTGGGGAGGAGGCTGATGACTTTTTAAAATAGTAAGACACTCCCCAGGGTTATTGATATTTAGTGTGAACCCTCCATTTGACATAAAACAGTTGCTGCACCCGCTTTACCAAGCATATTAGGGACGTATGTGACAAAAAATGCAATAATGTGCAGTTTTTTAGAAAGGTTTCATGGCAAAAACCTTGCTTTTTTTTTGCCGACAGCAACATCTATATGAAATATGTACTGCTCATTGTGACAGCCTGTACACAGGCAAAGGGCCTTGCCTTGAGGTGACTGAGTGGCGACATGTCAGAGAAACAAATTATTTGACATATGCAGGGGAGGCTAAAATTGTTTGACATTATTCACACTGGTAAATATAAAACTGCAGCAGCAGCAAATCTAACATGAAGGTGGCAGATGTTCTCATCAGTACAATGGTTTGAAGTTGAAAATGCTTAAGCATGCTGATATTATAACAGTTATTTATTTATATATTTATTTAGGCAGCGTGAAGATGGCAAGAGAAATATAGGAATGTGACAGAATTCAGTCCTGGGGTTGTAGAGTCACATACGTGGAAACACACTGTTTAGTTTATTTTAGCATATGCTTTACATTAATTCTTGCCATTGAACATAAAATGTTTCAGTAGTTTTGTTTTTTCATTATCTGTTAATTTGTTGATGTTTTTAATAATTAACTGATTAATCATTTAGACTATGAAATGTAAAATAGTGCTCATTTGTCCATCATATAGTCCCAGAGACCAAGGTGAAGTCTTCATATGTCTCACTTTCTTCAACCAAAAGATATACAATTTACAGTAGCAAAGAGAACCAGCAAGTCCACCCACTGAAGAAGCTGGAAGCTGAGAATGTTTGGAATGTTATTTGTTTGCAAAGATGTAAACAAAGAAAACAAACTGTCTTGTTTGGGCTAAATAATATATTAAATACACAGTGTTTCATTCTATATGACTTTCATTACATATGTCAGTAAACATCTCTATTCACTTATAGAATATACACCATCATTTACCCCCAGTCAAGCTCTGATGCACCTGTCATACAATCAAGTGTGCAGAATTTTTGTTGACATTTTTTCTTGAAAATGCCAGAAACTATTAATCAGTTATCAAAATAGTTGCCTATTTTTCTTTTTCCTTTTTCTTTCTTCCTTTTTTGCTGATCAACTACTTTATTAATCTGATTACTGTAAAATCTGAGTTACCTTCAACTTCCTGACAGCTGTTGTATTCCTTTCATTTCACAAAAATATGAAAATCAACTTATAAACTTGAGATTAGTGAGTTCCTTACATAAAAACAAATAGGGATGATTCATACAAGGCAGGAAAACACACCTGGGTATTCTTAATAAAATGTATTTTGAAAAACAAAGACATGATAATTCTATTCCTGAAGTCATCATCAGATTTTCTTGTACATATTGCATCTGAAGACCATTTTTGGCCTTGAGAGGGCATCTCATCCTCCTCTTATCAGCTCATATATCAATTATTTATTATTTTCTTTTTTTTGGAAAATGATTAGAACTAATATGTATATCATTGGTCATAAATGGGCAATGACATGGGGAAAATGGCTAATGTCTTTAAAAAAATGTGACTCGGAAGTGTGATTTCATGACTTCAGGTTATTTGTGACTTATTGCCTAATGAGTGTAGCTAACTACGTCACCATGATGAAAGTATTGGCAGTCTTTTAACCTCCATTGGTCTCACCATGCGCTTTCCTTTCAGTTATTTATGGTGGACAATGCAGCTGATGACTGGAGGATAGCCATGACATATGAGCGCATCTTTTTCATCTGCCTGGAGATCCTGGTGTGCGCCATCCACCCTATCCCAGGGAACTATACCTTCACCTGGACAGCACGCCTGGCCTTTACCTATGTATCATCCAAGACAGAAGCAGATGTGGACATCATCCTGTCCATCCCCATGTTCCTGCGGCTGTACCTCATCGCTCGTGTCATGCTGCTCCACAGCAAGCTCTTCACGGACGCCTCTTCCCGGAGCATTGGTGCACTCAACAAGATTAACTTTAACACACGCTTTGTGATGAAGACCCTCATGACCATCTGTCCTGGCACTGTACTACTGGTCTTCACCATCTCATTGTGGATCATAGCTGCATGGACTGTGAGAGCTTGCGAGAGGTGCCTGGATCAGTTTCTCAGGCTATGCCGTTCTGTTCAGCATGAAACAATGAGGCATAAAAATAAATGATGTACACACTGCTTAGCTAACTCTGTGTCTGAGATAGAAATAGTTACATATGCTATAAGGAACGATCATAGCCCTGCAGTATTCTGACATGTAATCTTATATACTACGTTGGATTAAATCCTTTTTTAAGTATGAATTAGTCATAAAGAGAAGCTGTAGTGTATCAGTTTCTACAAGTGTATGAAGGGGGTTGACCTATTGCATGTATTATTTATTACAGGTACCATGACACCCAGGACATAACCAGCAACTTTCTAGGAGCCATGTGGTTAATCTCAATAACATTTCTTACCATTGGATATGGGGATATGGTCCCGAACACATACTGTGGGAAAGGAGTCTGCCTCCTGACTGGCATTATGGTGAGAAAAGCGGAGACAAGCAGATTGAGTGCTTACATTTATTTATTTTTTTTATTGGTTTGAGGACGGGCTGAAAGACTGACTATGTGATTAATATGCTGCTAATTATCCATGACTAGAAAAAACAGACAGGAAAATGAAATAAGAAAAGCTTCCACACTGTGTGTTTGTGCCTGTCCATTCCTGCCCTGTCACAGGGGGCGGGATGCACTGCCTTGGTGGTGGCTGTGGTGGCAAAGAAACTGGAATTAACCAAAGCTGAAAAACATGTCCATAATTTTATGATGGACACCCAGCTAACAAAAAGAGTAAGTGAAAGCTAGATATTCAGATATCTTGACGTGGCAAATTTTCAATTGTCTGCGTAACCAAACTCCTCCTTTATTTGCACTCTAGGTGAAAAACACAGCTGCGAATGTACTCAGGGAGACATGGCTCATCTACAAGAACACCAAACTGGTGAGGAAGATGGACCATGCCAGAGTCAGGAAGCACCAGAGGAAGTTCCTCCAGGCCATTCACCAGTAGGTACCGCGTTCCTGATGCTGACCTCGCCTGTCATGTTGATGTAATGCTTTTCATCCAGCAGTGTATTTATTTGATTCACTGATGCAACACAAACCTGAAATCTGAATTGTTTGACACCTGTAGCAAAAATGTGCTTATATTATTGAAGGATTTTGTATTTCCTAATCATATTTGACCTGACTTGACTAACTTTAAATTTGCAGATGTGATAGTGAGCTGGTCAGTTGCTTCAGCATTAAAATATAGAAGGGAACTAAATTTATCTAAATATTATTCACTGATATGCTCGAGGTTCTTGTATTTCATTTATATTGAACACAGGGTTACAATTGTCAGAGTGTACGGGACATATTTTGCACAAAATGGTATTTTCTCTGAATGAGATTTGGAAAACGTTCCATAATGTTACTGTGGTAATAGAGAGTCTTTCAGCAGCCTCAGTTTCACAGAAGTATTCCTATTTAAAAAATCTCATTTTACCTTGAAATACCCTTGGGTTACATAATTCACAGCAGTGTGATATTGATCTCTCTCTCAGCTTTTGCTGCCAGAGTCACTCGTGTGTCTTTTTCACTGTGAGTCAGATGTCAGGCTGTCCTCAGGGCATCTGGCTTTCTACTTTGCTAGCAGCCGGTTACACATTTACCTGTCAGCTAGTCTTTTACAGGGTCCCTGAGGACCCTCAAAATGCTATCTAAATCCCAAACACTGTTGATTCTATCCTCCCCTGGCTCTTGTTTTTATTCAGCCTACAGTGCTTACAAGCATATCCAGTCTGTGACCTTTTTCAGTAATTGCATTCAACTTGGTGCTTTGTTAAAATAAATAACTGGATGCACAGTGATTTAGTTCTATGTAGCTTTATGCTCAAGCAGAATGCCCCCTGTTTCCGTGTTTGTTTGGTTTCTGTGGTTTTATGTATGTAAAAGGGTCTTTGTGGTTTCCTGTGTACAACTTTGATTTACTCATGAATCTTTCAGTTTTTGTTTTAAAGACATTAGGATTTTTAATTACAAGGCTTAGACATACACAAACTGTCTGCTGCTGCTGCAACCCACATCCAGATTTGTTCCTTTTAATGGCCTTTGGTCATGGAAGCTGGTTGAGTCCTTATGTCCTTGCTGATGATTCAGGCAATTTGCAGGTGGTGATGACAGTGTCTCATGTCCACCTCCTCATCTGTAAGACAGCCTAATAATGGAAACCCCTTGGAGGTAAAGCTAAATGTTTAAACAACCAGTTATATACAACTCTGTAAGGACATCTACTCAGCATGGTGTCCTCTTCCTGTCATAGCAATCCATCCATCCATTATCTATATCTCTTGTCTCTGGGGGGACTCGATTCTCCTGTCATAGCTTTATGTTAAAAAATGTTTTCTGGCATTGAGGCATTGTGCTCACATGCTTTATCTGATCTGGGATAATTTTAAGTGTTGCCTGTGTGCAGGGTGTGATAAACAAGCTCTGGACTGAGATGAACATAAGCCAGGAATTGGCCTGACAGTGAACATGGCAGAGAGCTGACAATGGTCTACAGCTCTCTGTGACCTGCTATGAGGTGATAGTAAACATCAAATCAGATGTCATCATGGCTGCTCCCTCTAGTCAAAGATGTAAGACAGTGTGGAAAACTTGCTCAGACATCCTCATTTGTCTCAGTAAAGGTTATGTGGTGTAAACAGGTTTTACTGATGTTCACAGGATTGTTGTTTTGATTTAGAATATTCCTGATAACCAGGACTTTTGCAGAAAAAAAGTACTAGTGCGAGCATAGCCGCAGCTCCCAGAAACAGCCCAAACACAGAGAAATACCACTATTGGTTGTAGGGAGAAAAGTAGTCAAGCAAAATTGTTGCTGCTGTTTAGAGGTGAGGTGACAGTATAGGGACGAGGGTTACAGCAGCCAGACTTGAACAAGTAAATGTTGCCATCTGAGTATGTTTATCTAATATTGTAATGATTCATTTGTCTACCTCATGTTTCTTTTTTTTTCCTGTTTGTGTCAACACAATGCAATAGAGCTCGAAAGTAAGTGTTCGCCTCATGTAGATCCAGACCTGTTGTGTGCATGCTAATGAGAGCTTGTCCTTGAACCCAATAATGTGACTAAAAACTTACACTCCCTCATTTGATAAGTGAAATTCATGCTATGAAAATTGCAATGATTGAATTGTTTCATATACTCATAATAAGGCCATCTTATTTAGTTTTTTTTAATTAGTTGTCTGTTCAACTGAATAGCATTTCAATTTGATAAAATACTGTATAATATAGTCTCACATTTTTTATTCAATTTTCAACATTTTGTGTTGCAATAATACTGCTTTAAATAACCAGCACAAACATCTTTTATGCAATATATGTCTGATTCAGTAGACACTTGCTGCACATTGTAAGCACACAGACAAATGCATAGTAAGTGAATTTCAATTATCTGTGATGGAGGGTGTTTTTCTTTCCATTTCTGCATGGATGTGATGAGAATTTGATCTTTAATCAGAAAGCCACTGATTAAACTCCAATCAACTGTGCTTTCACATATCGAAGGATGATGACTAGAGCGCCACTGGAGGCAGAGCTGCTGTAACACCACTATATAATTTATAAAAATCATTTAAGTCATGTTATACAACTTAGCAGTCATGCTCATACAGATTAGGGCTCAGGGTCATCTTTCGATGTGTGGAATCATTGTTAACGCCTGTTACTACATTTGCAGCCACATTTTTTCTCCATTTCTCTGTTGGATGACACAGTAGCAGAGACACTGATCCAGTGGTACCATGTTTGGTAAAGAGCACAGGTTTATAACAAGGACTTACAACAGTCATGCATCTCTGCAAGTACAGTTAGCGATAGACAGCTGAACCACTCTTTAAGTTATTGGGATGGACACCACAAGCATGATGTTGCCTGAATGCAACTAAGTGTCTCATAGTATGTTTTAGGGCATAACTGTTGTTAAGTCACATGTCTCAGTACAGTTTGACACTGTCCCATTAATCATAAGGTTGTAGTGCGAAACAAAGTGAGTGCTTGTTGATTTGAAGAGACAGGATTGCGACTGGAGAGGGTTTAGTGAAAAGCTGTTACTGTGACTGCTGGCATCAAATTGTCAGAAAAAAACAGGCTGAAGAATGTTTACCCTGTCCTTTACACTGAAGAAAAATTAGCACTTCTTTACACAGTGAGGTAAATGCAGGCCTTGACAAAGAAACCAAGTCAAGAGGGTGAAAGATATGGTGAAGCACTAACTGAGATTGCCTTAGCAAATTTAATGGGGTATTGGCAAGCTTAGCGTAGCAATTTTTCCCTGATGAATAGCAAGTAGATTTCGATTGCCCATTCAAAAGCAGATCTGTCCAAGAGGACTGAGTGACTGAAGGAAAGAGGCACATTGAATATAAAAGACAGGATAAGTAGACTTTCTCGCCTTGACCTCAAGCTGCCCTGTGCATTTGACAGCTATTGGTCATCCAGCTGTGAAATGTGTAATTCTAACAGGTCTTATATCAACAGCAAAACCATTCAGCACTGAATATCTATTGTCTTTCATCAATATCTATTGTCTTTCTTGAATAATAAATGAGCTATTTTGTGATAATATTCTCTACATTGTCTTTAGAGTCTGCTCTGTATGGAACATTTTGGTCCTTACTTGTCAGGATACCTTCCCTTACCTGTAGTCTGTAGTTTCCTTTAGTGAATTCTGTTGTACCTCATTTGGTCTAACCTGCCATCTTTGCTCTACATCTGTTTGTCTTTAGGAAATACGGAAATGATTTCAGGTTGCATAAAAGTTTGTGTATCTTGGATAACTAGCAGACTCCTCAAGGACTTTTTAAATCTTTTATTGATCTTCATCATTGTCTGTCTTCAATTTTTGCACAACCTTATGATCACCTCACATTCAAACTGCATTTATACTTCAGATAATTATAGGGCTTATTATTATTTTATCAAAATTTGAAACGCTGGTAAACTTGCCATTGTGTTCTTGTTTGTTATTGTGCCCAGTGTAATTTAATATGCGTGGGTGATTTGGTGGGGGGGGGGAACAGTTTAATATCTTGAAACCACATGTGGTCGACACGCTACGATACTGTGCAACTGCTGTTTTAGAGCCCTCCTGAGGCCTCGGGCTTTAGAAACCTAATTAAACAGGAGATGTGAATAATTTAAGCATGTTATAAAGTAGTTACACTATTTGTGCATACTTGGCAGTGGGATTTTTGCATTACAAATGGGCCATACATGTTACTTTATCTCACAAGTTAACTGCTAATAGAACAGTTGTGCATTTTCTATCCATGGTGCAAGATTAACAGGATTTATTTAAGCCTGAAATTGTAAAGAACTTTTAATTCTGATATCTTTTTCATCAGAAACTGTTCACCTATGTGCATATAGCTGTTTTTAACATTGGTCTCAATTGTACATAAAACAATGTTTGATTTAAAAAAACAAACTTAAAAAGAAAAAAGTTGGTTTAAGCAGAAAAAGGAATGTAAAAATATAACAATAGACTATTTCTGGTGTTCTATAATCTGAAATGTCCAATAGCTATATGCTCTGATATGACTCCTTCTCATTGCCTTAATATGGTTGTAGGCTATGTATTGGTTGAGTAGGACGTAGAGCTGTTCTCATTCTCCTCAGTGGCAGCTCTCCCCTCTCTGTGGTCTCCTTTCCACTTGCATGCAACTCAACCAAACAGACTGACCCCTGCAATCCCTGCATTCTCGACACACGTCCTATGCATGTCCTAGGAGTGTTCTACATGTGTATGCCTTTGTGTGTGCACAACTTCAAAATGATAAAAAGTTCTGATAGCGTTAATTTATTGGGTTCTGAATGGTCTTGTGTTCAGATTGAGAAGTGTTAAAATGGAGCAACGCAAGCTGAATGACCAAGCAAACTCTCTAGTGGACCTTGCTAAGGTAAGCTAGTCTACTGCTGCATTGTAGGATAGACAACTATCCTGATAAGTTTCTTTCCTTTGTGTGAGTGAATAAAATGCATGCCAGGTCACTTGGTGAATGAGGTGTGTTTTCTAATACAATCAAAGTCTACAGGTGTCAAATAAACAGACAGGCTTTTCACAAGGCGATTAAAAATCATTCTGTGTGATGACTGTGGTTCACTGCAGCTTTGGCTCTGTATGAAATTATAACTTCATATTATTTTACAGGGTAAAGTATATCCCCAGGACATGTACTCCTGAAAATTACTGAATGAGAGTAACAAGAAACAGTTTCTTCACTTTATGTAATCTCTGGTGTTTGTCTCCAGATGTACTAAACAGAGGTTGACAAACCTTAGGGAGATACCAGGCAGTGGTCCAACCTGACACAGCAGAAAAAGCAACCTGAGAAGGGAAACACTGTGATCTGATGATTCAGCCAGAAGTTAAGGCACAGAAAGAGAGCAGATAGGCAGAGCACTGTGACATTCAGAGGTATGCAGCAGTCAAACTGGATTCAGGCCAGCATGTCATGAAAGGTATCAGCTGATACTGCTCAAACGCCTCAAGCTGGAAAATAGCAGCGAGTGCTGGGATGTGGTGTTGTAAAAGGTGGCTTATAGCCAGTGCCACTCAGCTGATTCTTTAATCATTGTTATAAGAGTCTAAAGCCATACGAGGGCAGTGTAGCTTCAGTCACTTCATGCACTCAGTAGAAAGATATAGCTGAATAGAGCTGAACATTCCACTGGCAGCTGCATCACCACTGCAGTGCAATGTGAAATTCCTCAGATCACAGTGTATCCCTTTAATTACTCTACAGTTTGATATAAACTAATTTAACATGACTTATGCGATGCAGTATTTGGTTCATTCTCATTTTTCTCCACAGCATTTTCCTCACTGGTGTCATTTAGGGTGAATTACATGTCCTCAAATTACAAAGCTGCTCACTCAAGCTGTTGTTTGACACAATCTCTCCCACTGTCCTTTCTCTTCTTCCCTTGTTCTCTTGACCTGAAATGGGTGGAGAGTGTCCATTTGTTGTTTTACTGTGGGGATGAAGAGGACTTACAACAACTGCATATATTCTTGTTTTGTCAGTTTCATTCTCTATTATATCTGTTTCCTCACAGTTTTCTCACTGTCTTGCATTTAATGTAATCACCCTTTAATGTGTTCTTGTTACATTTCATGATTTACATATCAACTCTACATGTAGGCCTATGCCTGGCTGCAATTAATTTCTTAGTCAGAGAAAAAAATATGTGTCTAAGATAATATATTGGTACATTTAAGCATTTGGTCATGACACATGAACTGTTTAAATGCTGAATTTTATTTGTCATCTAATGAAAATCATTTGCATAACAAGAAATCAAGAATTAGATTAGTGTTAATGGAACTAATACGACACAGTGAAACTCTTGTCCGGGTTGTCAGGCTGACAGGTGTCAATGCTGCTTCAGTCCTCACTGATTCACATAAACAACCAATCCATTATTCCCACCTCAGATCAGAGGAGGACAAGGTAAGTAATGGATGGAATTGCCTCTAGGCTGCCTGGGACTATTAGAACTCAAATGAATAGTACCAGAGAAACAGCCTTCAGCATCACTCCCAGTCCTCAACTAAAATGTGACATCAATTTCTCAGTGTTGTTGACTATTTTTGAAGGCGTTCCAGTGTAATGTTAAAGGTCTGTGAACAGATGTTGATGAATCCACAGAGCAGATAGTAT
>NW_018127955.1:563279-573700 GCF_001952655.1 Monopterus albus
CAGCAGGAACTGTTCCAGTGTCTTCAAAGTCATTGACTCCTGCAGGAAAACATGAACTTCTCTACTGTCCTGAACTGCTTTTCAAGGTTGCAACCACTCTATGTGGCATAAAAATAACTTCACCTGATGTTCCTCTGGCCTTTTTTTAAATATGGAATGTACCTTTCTGCTTTTCGCTGTGCTTACTAGAACAGAAGACAATGGGAAAGTCTCTATAAAGACTCCATGGATTACTAAGCTTTTTCCATGACTTGTAAAATTTGATTAGTCACTTTGGCTGCATTTTCATGTTGATTGACCTTTGTTTTGTCTAAGCAACTATCTCATTTGACAATGTATAAAATGTTGAGATTATAAGATATTTTCACATTTTCTCAACTGACTATATATGTATATACTATATGTACATTAAAATAGTTCTTGTTTTCTGCAGTTGTTTCTCCTGTTTATAAAACAATAAACCGATACCCTCTTAAACCAATTTCAACAAGTGACTAGGGGCAAAATGCACAGTCCTCCAGTGCAAGCATTTGACTAAAAGTGAATATGAGGCTTCATCAAATACAATGGATATCTGCCAAGGAATTTTTTTAACAAAACTCTTTTTGTGTAAGGTGCAAGCATTTGATTAAAAGTGAATATGAGGCTTCACCAAATACAATGGATATCTGCCAAGGAGTTTTTTTTAACAAAACTCTTTTTGTGTAACTATTTTGAAAAACAATGTGAAAGTATCCTTAATAGTTGCTGAAGTTTTTTTTTCTCTTTTATTGATGTTTTTTGCAGTGTAAACAGGGTGTATTGAAAAGGGGAATCTATTTCCTTTTCTCCCCCTTTCAGAATGATTTCATAACTCAGAGCCATTTCAGTATGAAGTATTGAAAATGCTTTTGTTTTTATCTTTCATTTGTGTGCTAATATTGGACGTACAATATTGTTGTCCAACTAAAATAAAGTCTAATTAGAAAGTGACCATCTTAAGTGTGTTTCCTCTCCCATTTCAGACTCAGAACATCATGTATGACATGATATCGGACTTGAATGAGAGAGGAGAGGACATGGAGAAGAGGATTGCCCTGTTGGAGACAAAGCTAGAGACTTTACTGGGCAACTTGCAGGCTCTGCCGGGACTCATCAGCCAGGTCATCAGCCAGCAGCACAGGGACTTCCTGGAGGTGCAGCTCCAGCCTTATGACAAACACAGCCCTGAGCGCTCTCAGTCAGTGTCCCGACGGAGGTCGTCTTCCACAGCACCGCCCACCTCCTCTGAGAGCAGCTAGAGTCCCAGGGGAATGCTTCCACTGAAGACTTTTGCCATCATATGGCCAAGTTGCATTTATTGTAAAACCTTATGGTTTCAATAAGTATTATCCGAATTCTGATGACAGAATCCAAGATACTGGGAGCAATGCATTTTAACGGATAACTTTGTTCTGTTATTTATTTTTTATTACCTCAAAAGATGTTATTCTTGCCCTGGTGACATGACCACAGATTAATGGCACATCCGTCAGTAAAATCAAGAAGGTTTATGGAGCTATAAGAACTCTACTCCATTTCTATGCAGAGGTAGCCAGTTTTAGATGGCAAAGTTACCAAGTGTGAAACTATTGCACTAAAATAGTGCTTTTCATAGACATTGTGCTTCTGCTGGCTTGATTCAGTTGCCATGTTCCTCAAAGCAAACTGAGAAACCACTGAGAAATCAATCAGATAGTGGTATGACAGTGCTATTGAAGAAAAGAAAAGATATAGATATATGATACTGAAGAAAAGGGCTGTGCTTGATAGACTGGAGTGAACTAACAACAGAAGACAGATGAAAATTGCTCCTAAACACTGTCACTCAGCGATTGCTTGAAATGAGGAACTATGTCATTTAGGGTAGAAACAGGATCAACTATGACAGTTTTCTTTTTGCAAAGTGCCCCTGTAGAATGACTATTTTTGGGGTGACACTGCAAATAGTTTAATCCTCTAGTCAAAATTAATGCATCAAAATCTGTACTTGCACTTACTTTTTAATCAATGCACTTTAGTGCTGTCTGACGTATGACATAAAGATGTGTTGCTCATTAAAAGAAGAAGATTTGAGATGTTTGGGCATGGGTTTATTATTGTTGATTCTCAAGTTGTGGCTTGTGTTCATTAATCAAGTCAAAACCATTTTCAGCTTTTTCAAAAAGAAGCAGTTACTTAGACCTGTAGAGGTTCTACAGAAATGTACTGAGTAATCACAAACTCTTTAATTACCCCTTGTTTTGCTGTGTCTCATCTCCTGTCCTACCTTATGCTTGCTGTTACCCCAGGTAAGCAAACTAAAAATGCTGAACATCAGCTTGCTGAAACTTACCCTTACCTTTTAAAAAGAAAATGCCTATTTTTATATGTTTTGATGAAGACAAGCACACCTCCTACAACTAAACAAACATGGGGATATAACTATCAGCAAATTCAGCATACTTAGTATATCGTTTCATAAATTTTGGCCTGGAGTTAAGATACAAAGTGCGTCTAACAGGTTCTTTCCTGAACGTAATTATAACAGATTTTAAAATTGCATTATTCTTTGGATTGCATTTATTTTTTACAGCAATACTTAGCTGGTAGAGACATGATCAAGAGCTGAAGTGGTAAGTCTACCCATAGTGGCTGGTGTTTATTAGGGGGATTTTTTGGGTTTTCCTTATGTAATAATAGTGATAACAGTAAGGTCTAGACCTTACTTTGTAAAGTGTCCTGGGATGACTTTTGTTGTGATTTGGCGCTATACAAATAAAATTTGATTTGATTTGATATTAGGTATTGAACTTTAAATGCCACAAAACAAGATATTTTAATTCAACTGAAATGTCCTCCTTGGCCTTTCATGGTGTTTATTTCCATATTAGCTCTGTGAACAGCTCTTATGTGACCAGTACAAAGCACCTAGATTCACTTAAAGAACAGAACATAGCATGGATCAGAGGAGATAGTGGTCTCTCATTAAATCAGCAGCACAGATTCTGTTCAATCAGCCCACCCAGTCCACAATCTTCAGAGACATAGTACCCAGTTAGAGATTAAACTGTATGTGACCTAAACATTAAGCAATTAAATAATGAAACTATACAATTTAACAAGTTTGTGTTTTTTTATTGTTACATAGGTTGTATCAGGTAGAATATTAAAATGTGTTTGTCACTGTACCAAAGCCAAACTCCTGATTCTGATTGCCTATTTTCTCGCGAGATTTCACGGGAAGTTGGGCAGAGCGGTGCTTGAGTGGTGAAGTCCTTGCTAAATAACGACGTATAACTTTGAGAACTTCAATGTGAAGTCTTTTCAGCTTAATTTGGATACGTTGATTGTATATACACGCTGCCGCTATCATGAGTATACTTGCCAAAATATCAGAGATTGAAAATGAGGTAAGCAAAAGTAAATAGACCAACCCAATGAATCAGTCACGTTTTAGCTAACTGCTAGCTATTAACGTTAGCATACAGTAGCGTAGCTCCCATAAATGGGTCTCGTATTGTACGTATTATTTCAGGAGTGCAGTTTCTTGACAGGTTACAGTTTGTATTGACAAAGCTACTTTGCCTGTTAATTCAGCGTGTCTTATGAATGAAATGATAGAATTTAGAGGATGTCAGGATATGGTTTAGTGCCAACTCCAGGTTCTGTTTGGCTGGCAGGCGCATAACGTTACAGTCTGTCATGTGTTCATTTTGTTTCCCAATAGCCCACAAAATATCCAAACAGAATATGAAACAATAATTTTTTAAAGCGGTCTACGCTTTCTAACAGTCAGAGTACGTTTTCTGCTCTTAAATGGGGCTACAAGATAGTTCCTAATAAAACGATATACAGTCAAATTATTTGAACCCCAGCTGATTTTGTAAGTTTGCCCACTAACAAAGAAATGATCAGTCTACAATTTCAATGGTAGGTTTATTTGAACAGTGAGAGACAACAATAACAAAAAAAATCCAGAAAAATGCATTACAAAAAAAGTTATACATTAATTTGCATTTTCATGAATGAAATAAGTATTTGATCCCTTTGCAAAACGTGCTTTAGTACTTTAGTACTATCAGTCAGCAAGATCTCTGGCTCCCAGGTGTATTTTATACAGGTAATGAGCTGACATTGGGAGCCCTCTCAGCTCGTTACCTGTATAAAAGAGACCTGTCCACAGAAGCAATCAATCAATCCAGATTCCAAATCCAGAGACCAAAGAGCTTTCCAAGGATGTCAGGGACAAGATTGTGGACCTACACAAGGCTGGAATGGGCTACAAGACCATCGCCAAGCAGCTGGGTGAGAAGGTGACAACAGTTGGTGCGATTATTCACAAATGGAAGAAACATAAATTAACTGCCAATCTCCCTCGGTCTGGAGCTCCATGCAAGATCTCACCTCGTGGAGTTTCAATGATAATGAGAACGGTGAGGAATCAGCCCAGAACTACTCGGGAGGAACTTGTCAATGATCTCAAGGCAGCTGGGACCATAGTCACCAAAAAAACAGTTGGTAACACACTACGCCGTGAAGGACTGAAATCCTGCTGTGCCCGCAAGGTCCCCCTGCTCAAGAAAGCACATCTACAGGCCCATTTGAAGTTTGCCACTGAACATCTGACTGATTCAGAGGAAGACTAGGTGAAAGTGTTGTGGTCAGATGAGACCAAAATCGACCTCTTTGGCATCAACTCAATTCGCCGTGTTTGGAGGAGGAGGAATTCTGCCTATGACTCCAAAAACATCGTCCCCACCATCAAATATGGAGGTGGAAACATTATCCTTTGGGGGTGCTTTTCTGCCAAGGGGACAGGACAATTGCACCGCATCAAAGGGAGGATGGATGGGGCCATGTACCGTCAAATCTTGGGTGAGAACCTCCTTCCCTCAGTCAGGGCATTGATTTTCCATCAAGTTTTTATTACTTGGAGAGGATCTGCAAAGAGGAGTGGGTCAAAATCCCCCATGAGATGTGTGCAAACCTTGTGGCCAACTACAAGAAACGTCTGACCTCTGTGATTGCCAACAAAGGTTTTGCCACCAAGTACTAAAGCACGTTTTGCAAAGGGATCAAATACTTATTTCATTCATGAAAATGCAAATTACTTTATAACTTTTTTTTTTGTAATGTATTTTTCTGTATTTATTTGTTATTGTTGTGTCTCGCACTGTTCACATAAACCTACCATTGAAACTGTAGACTGATCATTTCTTTGTTAGTGGGCAAACTTACAAAATCAGCTGGGGTTCAAATAATTTTTTCCCTGACTGTAGATACTGACTGGGAAAGAAAATATGGCTCAGTGTGAGTTATGGGGCTTAATATTGGCACTTTGAAATGTGTCTTGAACAAGAGCTTTTGGGAAATGGAATTAGAGCCATTATTGCCATCTTTCCTGTTGTCAAAATCCAATAACAGCTATTATAATGATCGCAAAATGTCAACTTTAACTGTAGCATATCACATCTCTTGCTGAGATTTTTAGTATCAATAAGTAAACCTTCATTTTAGTTGCAACATTTTTCGGAGAAGCTAACATTTGACATTCAGCTGTAGAACAGGCAGTTTTGTGGATGTAGAAAACATTGTGTTTAGGCTAGCAATGGCAACTGTTTTATAATCTGTTCTTTAAAGTAAATTCTCAAGGGAATATTTACTAGTTCTGTGGCCTCTTAAATGTGATAATTGCCTGCTTTCTTTAATGATAGTATCCTAGGGACTATGTGCTGTGCTGCTCACTGATTGTTAAAAAATTGTCATACAAAGAACAGATTTAGAGACCTCATGCTGCTGTTGTTACTGTAAATTGTAGATGGCCAGGACGCAGAAGAACAAGGCCACAGCTCACCACTTGGGTTTGCTCAAAGCACGTCTGGCCAAACTGAGAAGGGAGCTCATCACACCAAAAGGAGGCAGTAGTGGGGGAACAGGAGAAGGTAAGATTATGATTTTTAAAAAATTTTTGCTTGCTTGTCTTAGCTTGGTTTATTACAGACACACTTTTAAGCCTTTTCTGTACTGTAAACTATCATGACTATTTTGTTTGATTCAAGTTTTTGTATTTGTGTGTTTTAGGATTTGATGTAGCAAAAACCGGTGATGCTCGCATTGGCTTCATTGGTTTTCCTTCAGTGGGAAAGTCTACACTGCTGACCAACCTTGCGGGTGTTTACTCTGAGGTTGCTGCCTACGAATTCACGACTCTTACGACAGTACCTGGAGTCATTCGCTACAAAGGTGCCAAAATTCAGGTACAAGAACTTCTCATTTGTTTTTTAGTGTTTGGTATGGATTTAGTGGGTTGCTTAGTCTCCTTTCTTGCTTTCATCCTTCTAAGCTCCTGGATCTCCCAGGAATCATTGAGGGGGCCAAGGATGGCAAGGGCAGAGGCAGACAGGTCATTGCAGGTAAGGATATCATCTGTGAGGTTTCTACTGAGGCTAAAATAGGTTGGATGACAAAAGTGTAATGTTTTTTAAAAGTAGAATGCTTTTCTTGTCCTTCCTTCTGAATGACACACTTGTAAAAGTAAAGCTTCTCAAATGTTGTGATTAGAAAATGTTTGCAGACACATACTATATCCACTCCAGAAGTGAAGTGACTCCACTTGACTTTGACCATTGTTTTTGCTTTTTGTTTTAGTGGCTCGTACCTGCAACCTTATCCTGATAGTGCTCGACGTGTTGAAACCTCTTCTTCATAAGAAGCTAATAGAGCACGAATTGGAGGGCTTTGGCATCCGACTTAACAAGCAACCACCCAACATTGGCTTCAAGAAGAAGGACAAAGGAGGCATCAACTTCACATCTACAGTGTGTTTCATACAGCACCACAGCAGCTTAAATACAGACAAGTGAACTTTGAAATAACACCTGTAATGCTGATAGTAGCTGATTGTACTGGTAGTATATGTGTGTGATGGTGTTATGAAATGTTGGTCGTCTACTTGTCATTCAGCTAAGCTGAAAAAGTAAGGTTATCAAAGTGGGGACAATCACACTATAAGTTTATTGTCAATTAAGGGTTGTCCTGTGATAAGGCCTTACTTTGACATGAAGAATTTTAGTTGTCAGGTGTATTTGTGACTGATTGTCAGCTTATGTTTGATGATGGGCAGTTTTTTGCCATCCCATTTAGTTAAACAAATGTGTGAAAGCCTTTTGTGATCACCAGTGTGTGTGTGTACAAAGACATTATGTCAAGGTTTTAACTGATCTCCAAAATCACATGTGGAAAACAAATTTTTACATCATGAGGTCTCATCTCCATCGTGACACACACTAAAACAGTGCTGCCCTCTGATGGACACGCATGAGCTTACAATTAATATCTGCAAAATACCTTTTCTATCAGATAAATGCCTTAAGTACTATTGGCTTTATTGGTGCGCCTCACTTCATATTATGCTGTGCTTGGTGCATGATGTAAATTCTACAGTGTGAAAAGTATGCTATAATGGAGGTGCTTAATATGCCTGAAGTATTTTTCATTCTCTCACTGTCTGTGTGTATTGATATAATTCCTGCCCCCTCTTCTCGCTCTTTAGTGTGCACAAAGTGAGCTGGATGCTGAAACAGTTAAGAGTATCCTGGCAGAGTACAAGATCCACAACGCCGACATCACCCTGCGCAGTGACTCTACAGCTGATGACCTCATTGATGTAGTGGAGGGAAATCGGTAAGCTGATGAAGTGCCAGGCTGGGCCTTTCTTAGTCATTCCATGTGGGTGTGGCCTGTTGGAGTCTGAAATCCCATTTCAATCCCTACCACTGCAGATAAATTTGAAGATACTGGTTATGTGCCATATAGGCTTCTAACCACATTTATATTTTCAGGTCACATACTCTTGTTTTTTTTATAGGAGTGTGTTACACTAAAGTGTAATCTCTATTTAAGCAATGTCTTCTTTTAAAAACCTAGTGTGAGTAAATATAAAAACATACTATATGTGTTAAAAATCTTAATATCCACACGTTCCAGGACTCCTTTAGAATGTTTTTGCAGGACAGCAAACAGTGCAGCAGTCAACACACACACATCTACACAGGCATCAGAAATATCCTTGCTAAAATAATTAACTAAATGAAGTATTCGTTTGTAGTTGTATCTGACGGTTCCAGCCTGAAGCAGCTTACATGTAGTTAACAGTGGCTACCAGTAAATGGCTGAAAGCTGCTGGAAATTGTTGCTAATTATTTGATTTTTTTTTTTTTTAATTAATTTATAACATTAAACCAGTTTCTGACTGCAGTAATTTCATGAGCAGCAGCCATTTAAGTCTCTTGTCATCACAGGGTCTACATCCCATGCATTTATGTGCTCAACAAAATCGATCAGATCTCCATCGAGGAGCTTGACATAATTTACAAGGTGCCGCACTGTGTGCCCATCTCAGCCCATCACCGCTGGAACTTTGATGACCTGCTCGAGAGGATGTGGGACTACCTAAAGCTTGTGCGCATGTAAGAGTTGTTAAAACAATCACCACAAGGGGGTGTGAAAGGAGGTGAACAACAGTTGGTGGATGTGAATACTGCAGAAGTTTTTGTTTGCTCAGACTGAAAAGCTTGACTGAGATGATATGTCCATTTGCAGCTACACCAAACCCAAAGGTCAGCTTCCTGATTACACATCTCCTGTTGTACTCCCTGGCGGGCGAACTTCAGTGGAGGATTTCTGCTTGAAGATTCATAAAAACCTCATCAAAGAACTCAAATAGTGAGTAATGTAGACCGAGCTGAACATCTTCACATTTAAGCTATCTCTCACCATAGAGGTAACATGTTTTTTTTTCCCCCTCTTATTTTTTTTTTTGGTTATTACTTCTGTGTCTTATCACATTCAAACTGTTGTTGGGTTATTCAGTACTTGTAATTCATATAGACAGATTATTGGAGATAGAAAGTCATTCACAAAATGTTTGTGTTTTGGCTGTCATTGAGTTTATTTTTTCCCAAATGGCTAGGATGATTTAGATCTGTAACAATGTTATTTACCAGCTTTATTCCACACTCCAGTTAATTCATTCGGTTTCTTCCTGGATTAGAGTGTTTTTTTACTAAAATGGAAGTCAAGCACTCATTTTACTGTAGAAAAAGAATCACTTGAATCACAGTCATTACCCTGTTTATGGTGAGATAAGCCAAATAAGCATTAATTGTAGAGTTTGGATGTGTTGCCTGTCAAACAGTATTACCCATCCTCCAGGGAGTGGACAGGTCAAACAGGGACACATGCGATTAGAGAGCCTTTGTAACTAAAGGATGTCATTGTACCCTATAGAATAGATTGAGTTTCACTGATCATTTTCTGGTGTGAAGTACTGCATGATGAGCTCTATTCTCTCTTTTGTTCCGTAAGGTGTTATGAAAATGAATTGTGCATCATTTAAGGGATCATTCTGGTACAGTACTTTAAACCATATAGTAGTAGTAATAATTTTAACTTGTCCTTTTTCAGTGCTCTTGTGTGGGGATCATCTGTGAAACACAACCCTCAAAAGGTGGGAAAGGACCATGTGTTGGAGGATGAAGATGTTATCCAGCTGGTGAAAAAATAAAAGGAGTCTTAATTCACCTCATGGGCTGTGCATTACAGTCTGAAGGTGTTCTGTACCGTTGCGCATTAAATCATCACGCGTGTCCATCACAACATCTGTGTCATGTGGTTCCCAGGTTTTTGTTGTAATTAAAAACAATGACCTGAATCTGTGTTGCGTTTCAAAGAACCTGGTTCCTATTTAAAATTGGTTAAGACTTGCATTCAAATTTAAAAACATCTGTAAAATAAAAACCTAAAAGAAACTTGCTGTTGTGTTCATATACAAGCACCTTTTCTTTTTAAAGCATTTTTTCTCTTAATACACCTCTTTCACTCATTCATATGAATGTAGCCATGTATTCAATAGCAAGTATAGCCGTGTACTGTACACTTATTTCCTCTTTTTAAATCTATTTCAATCCATATGCTTCATGTGCTCTGCTTGTAAATCATCACAGAAATATTGCATCACTGAATCCTGTGCTCCATCACAGTTACATAGTCTCCCTCAGAAGCACAGCAACAGTGTTACCGTAACCACTTCAGCCTGGCTCGGAGAAAGAAGTCTCATTTGAAAGCCCTGTCCAGCTAAGTGATTTATGTGACATTGATGATGAAGGCAGTTATTCAGGCTGGTGGCCCACCCCCTCTTTCTGGTAGGGACAGCCACTCAGGTTAATCAGTTCATTCACTCAGACACAGTCTGGGGACATCATACCCCAGCTGTTCACAACTAACAAGACTGCACAAAATAAAAAGCATTTCATCAGAGCCGGGAGCACTTCTGGGGGTTAGCATTATCTAATGTCGATATGTTACAGTCTGTATGAAGTGCAATGGCCATTTTGTGTCTGAGCACCGGGTACTAGCCAGTG